>NC_060278.1:86671638-86890938 GCF_021613505.1 Equus quagga | reverse complement strand
GGGGGGAGGGCACAAAGGGTGAAGTGGTGTACCTACAACATGACTAACAATAATGTACAACTGAAATTTCACAAGGTTGTAAACTATCATAATCTTAATTAAAAAAAAAGGGATACTTGGCAAATCGAGCCCCTAAAAGAGTTAAAATATGTATTCAAGGAAAAAACCTTAGCTTTTCATATGTGTTTTTCTCCTTACTATTACTGTACCCTGGAAAAATAATGGTTTAGTCCGTATCACTCAAGCTATTGCACCCTCTACTAACATCGCTAACTGTTGGATTTGCCATCCCAAGCCCTCTTCTGTTCTTGAACATGGGGATCCACTCATCTACCTCATATATAATTTTTCCCAGGTTCCTCCAGGATGGACCAAAAGGCCCGTAACCAAGAGTCTGATGTACTGGGTTAGAAGAGCCCAGTTCTCAACTGAAAGACAGGAACGCTTCCCTGCCTTGCCACACCCTTAAAAGGAAAACCACACAAATATGTTGTTTTCTCCAGAGAGCAATACGTTGCCTTTATGTGCAACTTCCCCAGTTGAAATCCTCACATATGGATTTAGTCAGCAAGAATTAAGAAATTCCTTGCTGTTATTTTCAAACAAAAGCTCTCACCCATGGACTCAAATATGGAACACTAAATCCCCCCAGATAATTCAACAGGAAAGGATGTTCAACGTAATACCTGGTAACAATGTTACCCTACATTGTGCCCTAACTTCTACTTCACCCATGGGCCCCGTTATGTGGTTTAGAGAAATCAAAGTGGTCTGAGAACTGTTTTTCCATTTTAACAGGCACTCTTTCCCTTGGGTCACAACTGTTGCAGATACCACTAGAAGAAATAATTTGGATTTTTCAATCTGTATTAGCAATGTTACTGCTCTGGATGTGGGATTTTATTTCTGTGCAAAGTTTCAAAAAAGCAACCAAGATATAATTAAATCTGACATACGTATGCAATTTATTAGAAAGACCAAACCATCCTCGTCTGTAATCCAAATCGCCCCTGAAGAACATACAGACTCAACTTTTCCAGGTCACAATTGGGTGGAAAGGCTGCGCTGGTTATCAGTATAAACACTGATCATATGTACTGTCCCCCTGGAGGATATATATTCATATGCAGTCATAATGGAATACCCTGGGCACACAACTGTCTGTGGAGTCCTGCAGACTCAGGCCAATGTCTGTTGGGTAACCTAATAATACCTTTTAACTCATATTCTAATGAAGAAACTAAACATTGGACACATTCCCTAAAACTACTCAATAGAGTCAGCCGAGATTTATCTGGTGGAATTCCTGACGGGGACGCTTATTTCTTTGGATATACTCTGCTACCTTGGTGGGGAGTTGCAGCCCACCAACATGTTCTTTGAAACTTATTTTATACTCTTGAAATTATAGCAAATGAAACTGCTAACTCTCTTGCTAATTTACAAACTTCTCTGGACCTTTTAGTCAAAGTAGTCTTGGGTAACAGAAAAGTTCTGGATTACATCCTTGTGGAACAAGGTGGTGTATGCGTGGTGGCTAACTCCACCTGCTAAGCTGTGTCAATACTTCTCCCCAAGTAGAAGCCAGCACTAACAAAATAGGAGAACAAGCCGCCTGGATACAGACAAGCTTAAGTCATCAAACTCCTTTCCTGTTAGGAACAGGTGATTGGTTTACTAACCTTTTCTCCTGGATGCCAGCTGGAATTCAATCCATTCTTGTGGGTATCATAAAAGGTGGCCTAAGGCTCACTAATATATCTAGCCATTAAAATTGGAATAAAATTTATATCCACCTTAACCACCAAGGCTTCCAAGTCAATAGCACAACAATTCCCTCTTAGGCACCCCTTGGCTCATTTTAAGAAGAGAGTAAATCTCTTCCACACCATGGTCCCTTCATGCAACCCAACTTCAGCAGGAAGTAGCTAGACTGGATATGATGGCCCTATTCCCTACACCAGCATAGGATTATGCTGGGGGTACAACTGATAGAAGGGAAATTGTTAGCACCGCCTGAAAGTTAAGATAAAAATGGCCCGTGGTTAACACAGGTTAGCATAAGGGAAGCTATCTTACAGAGGGGAACCATGTTAGGAGTACAAATGACCCTGATCCATAAGACACTCCCCATCCTTGTCAGCAATACTCTAGTTTGCACATAGCCTAGATAAGTACACACCTGCTTGTAAGAAATATGCATGCTCTGGTATTTTCGTAGTCTTGGCTTATGCCTAGACCTCCCTATTTCAAGAAGGTAATAACTTTGCTCTTGAAGTTTTCCCAGGGACGTAATGACCTTCGGGAGAAAGTCTTCTGCTGGTATCTATCACTGGTGACAAGAGGAAGGGATAATCTGGAGTCTTAAGGACTACAACACCAGATGGTTGACATCCCGAGACACCCCTACCCCCTTTTCATTTAAGAAAATATAGGCCTGTTTCTGATTAATTCTTATTTTAGGGTGATCATTCTTAAAAACGCTTTTGACATCTATAAGCCTTTAGAAAAACTCAATAGGCCTGTCTGAGCCAATCTCTTGGAATATGAGTATCTCCTTCTCCTTCACAGCCAGTGGAATAGACTGGCCTTGATCAGAAAGAACGGTCTGGCAGTCCTGAGGCTGGGTGTGGTGAAGTCGAATAGATCCTGAGAAGGCATGGACGCAGACACTAGTCCAATCCTCCTGAAGAGGCAGCTTATCTTTCCCTAAATGTTTCTCTAACAGTCTTTTGAGCACCTTTTGCATAAGCATCATCTCAAGGGCTTGTTAAAGATTCCCAGCCGCACTTTAGACCTGCAAGTCAGGATCTTAGGATCTAGGTCCTTAAAACACTTTTCATAAGCTTCTCTGCATGCTAAGCCTTCTAAAATGCCCCAAGCTCTGTCTGTAGTTTTGGAGTTGCTCAATGTGATAAATACTGCCCCCTAAACAATGGTTCTCAGAGTCTTTGCCAGTTTTGTTTTTAAAAGATCCTTCACAGTCCCTGAGCTCTAAACCTCACTGAAAGACACCTAAGGCCTGAGCTACTTATTAGCTGCAGATCACAGCAGTTATAGCCTCACCCTCATTCTGTAGCCGTTTTTTTTTCATTTCCTCTCTGTAGCCTACCATTCCCAACTTAACTTCTTTTAGGTTTTGTAAGCTGTAACTGAGCATTTCCTAAGGTAAAAACTTATATCCTTGAGGTAAAGATTCTCTATATCCTCAAGGCCTATCCAATCTTTCTTTAAAATGTCTCTTGTTCCTTTCTATTCCTTCTGCCATACCCTAGAGACCCGTATCACCAGAATCAGGCTCACACACAGCCTCTCGTTAGACTGTATGATGCCAGTCTTCCCTCTCTCAAATCTTTTCCACTTATTTTTTCTCCCACCTGCTCAAAAGCCTAAGAGGACTCTTGGTATCAACTGTATCAAGTCTAAACTCCTCTGTTTGTTTTCTAGGCCCTTTGCAATCTATCCCATTTTGCTTAGTAGATTTTATTTTCCACTATTCCACATATGCTTTCCATTTACTGCCCATAAACATGTCCTGACCATTTCAACCCATGGGCCAGATTCATTTCAGTGTTCCCAGAGCTTGGTATAAGGAGTCAGGGTAGGGGTCCCATAAATGTGAGCCAACTGACTCAATAGTTGGCAGTTGCTTCCTTCTCAATGTCCTCCCTTTTTATATTTAAATTCCACACATCCTTCAAGTCTTACATTCTGCTTCAAGACTTCCACAGTTTCTCCAGCTCTTATGATCTCCTTATTTATTGGGGGAGGGGAAAAATCAAAGAAAGGAAAGAAAGGAAGGAAGAAAGAAAGGAAGGAAAGAAAAATTCCCCACAACAGAGAATCGGCTTTAGGAGTTGCAAAAGCAAAGAAAAGAGAAAGAAAGGTTGGTAGTCTGATAGCTTCCACTCTGAAGTCATTCAAAGTCATGGAATAGTCACTGTCATGGAATAGTCACTGACTTTCTGTAGTGCCACATAACCTGTATCATTCTGTTTAGAACACATTTATTGTCAGCATTTCTTGTGAAGTGTTTCAGACGCATTCATTCTGCCTTCCCTCATGTTAGTTTAGGAGTAATTTCTTCCTGCTTCCCTGATCCCCCATATTGAGCTAAATTCCTCCTATTCATGCACCCTTTATTCACTTTTAACTCCATATTTTATCGTGAAAGTGCCTGTTTGTGAATCTGACTTACCTTAGACCGTGAGTTTCATGAGAGAAGGTCCAGGCTTACTTGTCTTTGTATTCTCTGTAACTTTTATAGGCATAGAGATTCTGTACATGTAGATGCTAAATAAATGACCTCTGAAGTAACTAGGCTGTAAGCTTTGGAGGGTGAGGACCATACTTTATACTTCTTGTCTTTGTATTCTGAATAACCAACTCAGTGTTTAGGTATTCAGAAAAAGTTTGTTAATGTTAACATTTCTGTGTTCTCTTCCTCTCACCACTCACACATAACCTTACCCTTACCCCAAAAACTCTAGTAACTGAACATTTACTAAGTGCTCAACACTCTTATTCACTAAGATTAATGCCGATGGCTGCTATAGCAGAGAAACAATAAACAGAATCGTTAATTATACTTCTGTTTAGAAACTTTATTGCAGAGTCTAATTATTTAAATAAGAACTTCTTCCACTCTTTCATTCTTTCAGAGAATAGGCTTTGGAGCCAGGCAGAATTAGATTTGCCTGGCTCCAGAGCCTATTAGAATTTTGGGTCTGCAAATGCCCTAGCTATTTGACCTTGGGTAGGGCATTTTGGAGCCTTAAATTAAAAATGGGGATAACAGTATCTATTCTGTAGGATCATTATGAGGATTGAATGTGATAATATATATAAGGTGTCTTAGTGCCATACTTGGCACATAATAAGTATCAACCAGAGTTAGCTCTTGCATCTTGATCCTGTCCTTCAAGAGGGTCATCTCTTTCCACACAGTATCCAGTGGATCACGTGATATTATCTGGTTTAGCCTAAGGTTAAACTTCCTGTTCTCACACTACCTGTTCTACAAGAGCTATCAGTCTATGTATATGTACATTTGAGTGTGTAATATGTATGCGCTTGGGAGTGTGCTTGGGACATCTGTATGACTGCCTATAAATGTACATTTGTGTACAAGAGCCATAGGCTTCCAGTTAGTCTCACATTTGATTTGAGAAACTTTAGAGGCTGAAGTTAAAATTGCTGAATAGGGCATATTCTCCTCTCCTCTTGCTGCTTTTACCTCCACCAACCTGATTTCCCCTGTTAAATGACAGTATAGTGGGAAATTCCTGGGATTAAGCTAGAGTGAGCAGATTCCTCTATCAACATCTAAAAGCAAATATGAAGAGTGCTCCCCCATATTATCCAGCTATAAAACCTACTTGCTGTTATAGCTCAGTAATGGAAAAATGATGAATGGATGACACCACCTTGCCTCAGTGAGGCTGGATGAAGGTAATGAACAAGGGGATACTATCTCCAACTTCTCATTTTTGGGGGAGACTAGGGGAGTGGAAAATTTATAAGGCACACCAAGTAGCCTTGGTGAGTAGCTTCGAACATCACATTCTGTTTGTAGCCTCTCTCATTCTATCTGAGGGTCTGTGGTAGTTTTTCCCCCTAATAATGCTAAAGCTAAACCTCCATGCTAGCAATTCTCCCCCGCTGCCCTCCCCCATCCCAGGTAATTGCCAATTATCTCCAGAATCATTGGAAAAGTCTGAAAATATTTTCAAAAACAAAGTTAATTTTAATTAACTTATACTTTACAAAAAATGTATGTCAGAGAGTTCTACTCCCAGCAAAGGCTAAATAATTAGGCAGTTACAGACAAACCTCTTTTGAGAACAATCAGAAAAGCTGGACAAATTATTATTTTTTAAAACACCAATTTGAAGGCAGAGAAGAGTTGCTAGAGCAGTGAGAATTTGCTGATCCAAGAACTGGAAGAAAAGGGAAGCCAAGAAATGTGAGCCTGGTGTTTAGGGAAACTTTACCTGGAAGATATCTGCTGATTCCAAAAACAAAAGCAGCACTGAGAAGCTGAGAAACTAAAAAGAGCTTTCAGTAATTTCCTAGCCAGGAATGGCAAGACAAAAATTGTAATATAGAGCCTGAAAAGGAGGAAAGGCCCTAGTAAACACCCCAGGCTTTCGATTAGGACTGTGAATGACTTCACCCTAGGAATAAGGATGAGCTGGAAACAGACCAGCCCTTGTAAGGACTGAAGCTCAGCTTTGAATTTCTCAGACATTTATTAGATGAATGTATTTAGCCCTAGCCTATCTGCTTGACAGAAACAAAACTAAATCCTCTCTGGAGAGAGATAACATCATATAGAACATTAAATCATCTCTGGAGTTCAGCAGAGTTTTTTGAAGAAGTTGACAAGGTGGTTCTAAAATTTATATGAAAATGCAAGGGACTGAGGACCTAGAATAAGCAAAACAATACTGAAAAAAGAGCAAAGTTAGAGTGCTTATATTCCTGAGTTCATGATTTACCATAAAGCTGTAGCAGACTCACAATACAAGTAGATAGAAATAACTTAACAAACAGAACCAAGTCCAGAAATAGACTAAGACATATAGTCAATTGATTGTCAACCAAGGCACCAAGTCAATTTGATAGGGAAAGGATAATCTGTTTAACAAATTGTGCTGGAACAACTGGATATCTCTATGGAAAGACAATTCTAATTTCAACTGCATTCCATACACAAAAATTAACTCAAGATGGATCATAGACCGAAATGTAAAATCTAGAACTGTAAAGCTACTAGAAGAATGTCTTTGCAACCATAAAGTAGGCAAAGCTTTTCTAAGCATAACATAAAATGTACTAACCATGACAGTAGAAAGCAAAATGTTGGATTTCAAGAAAATTAAAACTTTTGCTCATCAAAAGACACCATTTTGAAAATGAATAAGCAAGTAACACACTGAGAAAAAATACTCTAACACATATATGTGGCAAAAGATTTGCATCTTGAACATATGAAGAACTCCTACAGGAGAATTCTGGGAAGAGAATGGAGTAAGAAGGACAAGGAATCTGCCTCTCCACCCAGACAACAACTGCAACTGACAGAATCTGCCTGATGCAACTATTTAGGAACTCTGGAGTATATTGAAGGCTTACAACTTCCAAGGGAAGGCTTAGACAGTAAATTGTGGTTAATTTTGGCTCTTACCACAATAGCAGCTACCTGTGGTAGGCAGCTGTGCACGTGTTCCTGGAGGAGCTTGCATACAGCTTGCAGGAACCAGGGTAGGCAAAAAGGACCCTATCTTCCAAATATCAGGATCTGTGTTTTGATTTCTGATTGCTGTCTTTGATCACAGAGGTGCAGACAAAGCAGGTGGCCAATGCTGTTGCACCTCCCCACACTGATGCAAACCCCTCTCTCTCTCCAGCCAAAGTGACTTCCAGGGAATTTAAAGGGACATCACCCCTTTCCCCCTTTCATTTTTCTCTTTTTGGGAGCCAGACATTAAAGACTAGGGCATTCAAAAACAATGCCATATACAAGGAAAATTAGAAAGTGACAGTACATGCTCACAGAAAGGCTTAGAAAAGACCTGAGAAGACTCTGAGTTTACACTGCAGGTTGATACGTGGCAAAGAGACAACCTATAATAACAAAAAAACAAAAACAAAAAAACACCAAACCCTGGGGAAGGAGGAGAATCTGAATTCTAGAAATACCACATTATTAGATTCAAATGTCCACTTAAAAAAAAAAAGCATAGAAAGAAATAAGAAAATATGGCCAAAGGATAAAGAAAATAAACCAACAGAAACTGTCCCTGAAAAATTCTAGATGGCAGATATATTAGACAAAGACTTTAAAAAAACCATCTTATAGATGCTCAAAGAACTAAAGAAAAATGTAGGGAAAGTCAAGAAAATGATGTGTGAGCAAAATGGAAATGTCCATAAAGAGACAGAGAACCTAAGAAGAAATCAAAAAGAAATTCTGGAGCTGAAAAGCACAATAACAGAAAAGAAAAATTCACTAGAGGGATTCAAAGGCAGTTTTGAGCAAACAGAAGAAAGAATCAGTTAATTTGAAGATAGGACAATGGAAATTATTTCATCTGAAGAATAGAAAGAAAAAAGTTTGAAGAAAAGTGAACAGAGTCTAAGGGACCTGTGGGATACCATTAAACAGACTAACATGTGCATTGTGGGAGTCTCAGAAGAAGAGAGAGAAAGAGAATTGGACAAAGAGATTATTTGAAGAAATAATGGCTGAAAACTCCCCAAATTTGATAAAGGACATAAATATAAACAAGAAGCCCAAAAAACTCAATGAAGATGATCTCAGAGACCCACATTAATACACATTATAATCAAACTTTCAAAAGACAAAGAATATTGAAATCAGCAAGAGAAAAGCTATTCTTCATATACAAGGGATCCTCAATGAGATAATCAGCAGATTTCTCATCATAAATATGAATGCCAGATAGTCAGTGGATTTCTCATCATAAACATTGAAGGCCAGAAGGCAGTGGGCAGATATATTCAAAGTACTAAAAGAAGAAAACTGTCAACCAAGAATCTTATATTTGGTAAAATTGTCTTTCAAAAGTTAGGGAGAAATAAAGACATTCTTAGATAAACAAAAGCTGAGAAAGTTTGTTGCCACTAGACCTTACCCTGTAAGAAATGCTTAAGGGAGTCCTGGAAGGTAAAAAGAAAGGACACTAAACAGTACCCTGAAGATTTATGAAGAAGTAGAGATTTCAATAAAGGTAAATACATAGGCATTATAAAAGTCAGTACTATTGTAACAATGGTTTGTAATTTTAACTTTTGTTTTCTAGATGATTTGAGACATTTAAAAATAATTATTAGTCTAAAAGCAAGTATTATTGTAACTTTTTGGTGTAACTGACATTCTGTTTTCTACAAAATTTAAGAAACTAACAGGGGCCAGCCACATGGCTGAGTGGTTAAGTTCATACACTCTGCTTTGGTGGCCCAGGGTTTTGCCTGTTCGGATCCTGGGCACATACATGGCACCACTCATGAAGCCATGCTGAGGCGGCATCCCACATGCCACAACTAGAAGGACCACAACTAAAAAATATGCAACTACGTACCAGGGGACCTGGGGAAGAAAAAGGAAAAATGAAATCTTTAAAAAAAAAAGGGGAAACTAACGAATTTAAAATAATTATTAGTTATGTTTGTGGGCATGCAATATATAAAGATATAATTTTATGACATCAAAAACTGTAAGGGGGTGGGGATAGAGCTGTAAAGGAGAAGAGTTTTTGTATGTTGTTGAAATTAAGCTGGCACAAGTTCAAATTAGGGCATTATAACTTTAGAATGTTAAATGTAACCTCCATAGTAACTGCATATAAAATAGCTATAGAATATACACAAAAGGAATGAGAAAGGAATTTAAACATTTCAATATAAAAAATCAACTAAATATAAAATGAGACAGTAATATAGGAAATAAAGGATCAAAAAGGCTATAAGACATAGAGGAAACAAATAGCAAAATGACAGAATCAAGTCCCTCCTTATCAGTAAGTACTTTAAATGTAAATGGATTAAACTCTCCAATCAAAATACAGAGATTTGCAGAATGGATAAAAACATGTGATCCAACTATATGCTCTCTACAAGAGACTCACTTTAGATTCAAAGAGACAAACAGATTGAAAATGAAAGGATGAGAAAAGATATTCCATGCAAAGAGTAATCAAAAGAGAGCAGGAGTGGCTATACTAATATCAGAGTAAAATAGACTTTAAATCAAAAAAGTTTACATGAGGAGCTGGCCCATGGCTGAGTGGTTAAGTTTGCATGCTCCACTTCAGTGGCCCTGGGTTTTGCTGGTTCAGATCCTGGGCACGGACACGGCACCTCTCATCATGCCATGCTGAGGTGGCATCCCACATGCCACAACTAGAAGGACACACAACTAAAAATATACAACTATGTACCAGGGGGCTTTGGGGAGAAAAGGAAAAATTAAATCTTTAAAAAAAAAAAAGAGGGCCAGTCCGGTGGTGCAGCGGTTAAGTGCACATGTTCCCGCTTTGGTGACCCAAGGTTCCCTGGTTCGAATCCCAGGTGTGGACATGGCACTTCTTGGCAAGCCATGCTGTGGCAGGCATCCCTTATATAAAAAATAGAGGAAGATGGGCATGGATGTTAGCTCAGGGCCAGTCTTCCTAAGCAAAAAGAGGAGGATTGGCAGATGTTAGCTCAGGGTTAGTCTTCCTCAAAAAAAAAGAAAAAAGAAAAAAAAAGAAATTGAAATTAAAAATAAAACACAATACTATTAAAAAAAGTTTACATGAGACAAGAAGGATATTATATATTAATAAAAGGTTTAATACAGCAAGAAGATATAATAATTATAAGCATTTATTCACCTAATGACAGATCACCAAACTATATGAAGCGAAAACTGTCAGAATTGAAGGGAGAAATAGACATAAAAATAATAGCTGGAGACTTCCATATCCCACACTCAATAATGGATAAAACAACCAGATAGAAGATAAGTGAGAAAAGACTTAAACAACACAATAAACCAACTATATCTCAGACACATACAGAACACTCTATCCAAAAACAAGAGCACAGACATTCTTCCCAAGTGCACATGAGACATTTTCCAGGATAGACCATATGTTGGGCCACAAATTAAGTCTCAAGAGATTTAAAAAGAAAGATATCATACAAAGTATCTTCTCTGACCACAATGGGATGAAGTTAAAAATCAATATCAGAAGCAAAACTGGAAAACTAACAAATTTGTGGAAATTAAGCAACAAACTTAAGCAACCAATGGATCAAAGAAGAAATCACAAAGGAAATTAGAAAATACTTCCATATGAGTGAAAACAAAAACACGACATACAAAAATTTATGAGATGTAGTGAAAGCAGTGCTAATGGGGAAATTTATAGCTATAGATAAACAAAGAAGATCTCAAATCACAACTTAACTTTACAACTTAAGAAACTAGAAAAAGAAGTACTAACTAAACTCAAAGTTGGCAGAAGGCAACAGTAAAGATTAGAGCAGAGATAAATGAAATAGGAAATAGAAAAATAATACAGACAATTAATGAAACTAAAAGTTAGTTCTTCTAAAAGATCAACAAAATTGACAAACATTTAGCTAGATGGACTAAGAAAAAAAGAGAGAAGTCTCAAATTACTAAAACCAGAAATGAAAGTGGGGACATTACTACCAATTCTACAGAAATAAAAATTATTTAAGAGAGTACTATGAACAATTGTACACCAAAAAATTGGATGACCTAGATGAAGTGGACACATTTCTAGAAACACAAAACTCACCAAGACTAAATCACAAAGAAATAGTAAATCTGAATAGACCTCTAACTAGTAAGGAGATTGAATTAGTAATAAAAAAAAACCTCCCAGGAAAAAAAGCCCTGGACTTGATGGCTTCACTGGTGAAATCTACCAAATATTTAAGAATACCAGTCCTTCTCAAACTTTTCCAAAAAAACTGAAGAAGGAACACTTCCTAACTCATTCTATTGGGCCAGCATCACCCTGATACCAAAGCCAGACAAAAGCACTACAAGAAAAGAAAGCTAGAAACCAATATCCCTTATGAACATTGATGGAAAAATGCTCATGAAATACTAACAAACTAAATTCAGCAGCATATTAAAAGGATTATATGCCATGATCAAGTTAGATTTATTCCTAGAATGCAAGGATGGTTCAATATATGAAAATCAATCAATGTTATACACAACATTAACAGAATGAAGAAAAAAACCCACATGATCAACTCAGTTGATGCAGAAAAACCCCTTGATAAAATTCAACACCCTCCTGTGATAAAACCACTCAAAAAACTAGGACTAGAAGGAGACTACCTCAACATAATAAAAGCCATATACGAAAAACCCACAGCAAACATCATACTTAGCAGTAAAACACTGACAGCTATTCTTCTAAAATCAAGAACAAGGCAAGGATGCCCACTCTTACCACTTCTGTTTAAGTTCTAGCCAGAGCAGTTAGGCAAGAAAAAGGGGCAAGAGGCATCCATATTGGAAAAGAAAATATAAAATTATCCCTGTCTGCAGATGATATAATCTTATATGTAGAACATCTTAAAGATACCACAGAAAAGAACTGTTAGAATTAATACACGAATACATCAAAGTAGCAGCATACAAAGTGAACATACAAAAATCAGTTGCATTTCTATACACCAACAATGAACAATTTGAAAAGGAAATTAAAAGACATATCCCATTTACAATAGCACAAAAAGAATAAAATTCTTTAGAGTTAATATAACCAAGGAGGTGAAATATTTGTACAATGAAAACTACAAAACACTTCTGAAAGGAATTAAAGAAGACATAAATAAATGGAAACACATCCCATGTTCATAGATGAGAAGACTTAATACTGTTAAGATGTCAATGCTACCCAAAGTGGTCTACAGATTCAATGCAATCCCTATCAAAATCCCAATGATGTTTTTTGCAGAAATAGAAAAAAGTCATCCTAAAATTCATATGGAATATCAAGGGACTCAAATAGCCAAAACAATCTTAAAAAAAGAAGAACAAAGCTGGAAGACTCACACTTCCTAATTTCAAAAGTTACTACAAAGCTACAGTAATCAAAACAGTGTGGTACTTGCATAAGGACATACATGTAGACAAATGCAATAGAACAGAGAGCTCAGAAATATACCTTCACATATATGGTTAAATGATTTTTGACAAGGATGTCAAGAGGATCACAGGGAAAAGACAGTCTTTTCAACAAATGGTGCTGGGAAAACTGCATGTCCACATGCAAAATAATGAAATTGGACCCTTACCTAACACCATATATAAAAATTAACTAAAATTGGATCAAAGACTAACTGTAAGAACTAAAACTATAAAACTCTTAGAAGAAAATAGGGCAAAAGTTTCATGACATTGGATTTGGTAATAATTTCTTGGATATGACATTAAAGGCACAGGCTACAAAACAAAAAAAATAGACAAACTGGACTTCATGAAAATTTTAAAAATTTGTGCATCAAAAGATAATATCAACAGAGTAATAAGGCAACCCACAAAATGGGAGAAAATGTTTGCAAATCATATATCTGATGAGGGATTAATATCCAGAATATATAGAGAGCTCCTAAAACTCAACAACAACAAAACAATGAATTAAAAAATGGGCAAGAGATTTGAAGAGACATTTCCCCAAAGAAGATATACAAATGACCAATAAGCATATGAAAAGATGCTCAACATCACTAATCATTAGGGAAATGCAAATCAAAACTACAGTGAGATAATTCACACCCATTAGGATAGCTACTATCAAAAAACAGAAAATAAGTGTTGGCAAGGATGTGGAGAAATTGGAACCCTTGTACACTATTCTTGGGAATGTAAAATGGTATAGCCACTGTGTAAAACAGTATGGTGGTTCCTCAAAGAATTTAAAATAGAATTACCATATGATCTAGCAATTTCACTTCTGGGCATATACCCAAAAGAATTGAAGGAACAGTCTCAAAGAACTATTTGTACAGCTATGTTCATAGCAGGATTATTCACAATAGCTAAAATGTGGAAGCAACCCAAGTGTCCATCAAGAGACTAACAGATAAGCAAAATGTGGTGTATATATATATATATATATATATATACATACAATGGAATATTATTTGGCCTTAAAAAAGGAAGGAAATTCTGATGTATGCTACAATAAGGATGAAACTTGAGCACATTATGCTAAGTGAAATAAGCCAGTCACAAGAAGACAAATACTGTATTTCACTTATATGAGGTACTGAGAGTAGCCAAAATCACAGAGACAGAAATAGAAGGATGGTTGCCAGGGGCTTGGGTGAGGTGAAACGTAGAGTTATTGTTTAATGGGTATAGAGTTTTGGTTTTACAACATGAAAAGAGTTATGGAGATGGATGTTGATAATGGTTGTACAACATTATGAATGCATTTAATACCACTTAATTGTACACTTAAAAATGGTTAAAATGGTAAATCTTATGTGCATTTTACCATAATACCAAAAAATTGGGGGGAAAAAAGCAAATCAGTGGTCGCCTAGGGTTGGAAGTAGAAGAAGGAGGATTAACTGCAAATGGGCACAAGAAAACTTCTTGGATGATGGAAATGTTTTAAATTTAGATCATCATGATGGTTGCACAATTGTATAAATTTAATGAAAACCATTGAATCACTTAGAATTGGTGACTGTTACAGTATGTAAATTATATCTCAATAAAGATAAAAAAGAACTACATGGAGATACAAAATCATGAAAAATTCAGAAAAGAGTATAAGAGACATATGGGACATGATAAGAAGCTGTAATCCTAGTAGGTTAGGAGACAGATAATGGGGCACAAGCAATATTTGAGAAGACAATGACTGAGAATTTTCCAAAGATTACATCTTTATATTCTTGATGTCTTTATCCAGTTACAGATTCAAAAAATGCCACAAGGCCCAAGCATGATAAATTTACACTCAAGTGTATTATAGTAAATCTGTTAAAAACCAAAAAGCAAGAGAAAAATCCTAAAATTAGAATAAGAAAAAAGTCAATTTACTAGCAAAAGATCCAAATTAAGACTTCCAGCTGACTTCTCAAGGAAACAGAAACCACAAAACAATGGGATGATATCTTCAAAATGAGATTTAAAAACTGCCAAGTTAGAATTCTACATTCAGCAAAAATATTTTTCAGAAATCAAGGTGGAAATAAAGACAACTTTAGAAAAATAAAAATGGAGAGAATTTGTCACCAGTAGACCTACACTAAAAGAAATGCTAAAAAGGTATTCTTCAGGTAGAAGGAAAATAGAAAAGCACAAAATTGAAAGGAGAAATATAGAGCAACATAAAATTAAAGATAGTAGGCAAATCTTAATGAATACTGATTGCATAAAACAATAGCAATGACAACAAGAATATAAATAAAATTTATATAAAATTATATTTAAAATAGAAATAATATATATATAAAATTAAGAGACATGGCAATGAGAACACAAAAGGGGTGTGTGTGTGTGTGTGTGTGTGTGTGTGTGTGTGTATGTGTGCACGTGCGCATGTGTGTATGGTGATAACAGGATTTAAAGTGTTTTTAGGCTCTTACATTGTCTGGGAAATAATAAAAGTTCCTATTTGATTCATGATGTAATCTGCAGGGTACCTATTTTTAAAAAAGAACAAAATAATGTTAAACTAATAGGGGAAATGAGATTAAAAATATCATTATTAGGGCCAGCCCCAGTGGCCTACTGGTTAAGTTCAGCACACTCCACCTTGCTGGCCTGGGTTCAGTTCCCAGGCACAAACGCTCTGTTAGGAGCCATGCTGTGCTGGCAGCCCACATACTAAAAACTAGAGGAAGATTGGCATGGACATTAGCTCAGGACAAATCTTCCTTAGCAAAAAAAGCCAAAAAAAAAAAATCATTAGTTCAAAAGAAGTTAAAAAAAAAGGAGAGAAAAGGGAAGAACATAAAACAAGCGGGACAAATAAAAACAGATGATAGATTTAAGCTCAAATATATAAATAATTACATTAAATGTAAATTGGCTCCAATTAAAAGACAAAGATCGTCAGACTGTATGTTAGTTTCCTATTGCTGCTGTAATGAATTACCACAAATTTCATGGCTTAAAACAACACAAATTTATTATCTTAAAGTTCTGGAGGCCAGAAATCCAAAAAGTGTTTAGGTGTTTCATGGGCTAAAATCAAGGTGTTGGCAGGGCTGCATTCCTTCTGGAGGCTCTAGAGGAGTATCCATTCCCCTTGCCTTTTCAAGATTCTAGAGTCCACCTGCATTCTTTGCCTCACAGACCTTCCTCTATCATTAAAGCCAGCAGTGTAGCATCTTTAATCTCTCTTTGACTCTGTCTTGCCTCCCTCTTTCACTTATAAGGATACTTGTAATTATACTGGACCCACCCAGATAATCCAGCATAATCTCCTCATCTCAAAATCCTTTACTTATTCACATCTGCAAAGTCCCTTTTGCCATATGAGGTAACATAAACCGAGGTTCCAGCAATAGGATATAGACATCTGTGATGGTTAGTTTTATGTGTCCTCTTTACTGGGCCACAAGTACCTAGATATTTGGTCAAACAATATTCTAAGTGTTTCTGTGAGAGTGTTTTTGGATGAGATTAACATTTAAATCAGTAGATTGAATAAAGCAGATTGCCCTTCATAATGTGGATATGCCTCATCCAATCAGTTGAAGGTCTGAATAGAACAAAAGGCCGACTCTCCCCCGAGTAAGAACAAATTCTTCTACCTGATGGCCTTTGAAGTGGAACATCAGTTCTGATTCTACAGCAGCCTGCTGGCCTTTGGACTCAAACTGGGACATCAATTCAACTCTGCAGATTTTGGACGATTTGTCAGTCTCCATAATCACATCAGCCAATTCTTGTAACAAATCTCTCTCTCTCTCCTCTATGTATATAAGTATATATATATATATATATATATATATATATATATATATATATATATATATAAAACCTATTGGTTCTGTTTCTCTGGAGAACCCACTAATACAACATCTTTGAGGGACCATTATTATGACTACCACAGAATGGATAACAAAAGCCAACTCTACGCTGCTTGTAAAAGGTATGCTTTAATTATAAGATTTAGACAGTTTAAGAGGATGGAAAAAGATATGACATTACAAACACCAACCAAAAGAAAGCTGATTACATTAATATCAGACAAGACTTAAAGGAAAGAAGTATTGCTATAGGTAAAAAAGATTCTTCATAATGGTAAAAGATTAACTCAACAGGAAGGCTAACAGTTCTAAATGTACTTGTAGCTAATAACATAGTCTCAAAATATATAAAGCAAAAATAGACAGAACCAAAAGGAAAACTAGACAATTCTAATTTCTAAAGTGTGATATTTTAATATTCATCCCACAGTAACAAACAGACAAAAAAATTTAATGACCTAAAAAATATGATTTAAAACTCGAACTTACTAACTTAACTGAATGTTGGCGGCTGCAGAATATACATTCTTTAAAGCGTGCATGGAACATTTACCAAAATAGACCATACACTGGACCATAAAGAAATTTTAAACAAACTACAAAGGATGGAAATTATACAAAATATGTTCTCTATCAAAGTAGAAGTAAGATAGAAATCAGTAACAAAAATAATGAGAAAAATCCCTCTAAGATATGAAAAAGATAAAATATTTTGAACACCATTTTGACAGTAAATTTGAAAATTCAGGCGAAGTGGAAAAATGCTTGTAAAAATGCAAACTACTTAAAGTGACACATGAAGGAAGAGAAGATCTGAATAATCCTGTCTCTATGAAAGAAATTGAATGAGTAATTAAAACTTCTACACTAAGAACATTCTAGCCTTGGATGTTATTCACCAGTTGATTGATCCACAAATTTAAAAAAGAAAAAACATCAATCTTACTCAAACTCTTCCAGAGAATTAAAATTATGAAGCTAACATGACTTTTACATCAAAATCTAATAAGGACATTACAAAAGAAAATTACAGGTTAAACACTCTAATGAAGAGAGATACAAAAATCCTAAACAAAATACAAGCGTATAAAAACTAGCAATATATAAAAGGACTAATACTCCATAACCAAATTGGGTTTATTCCAGAAATACACGATTGAGTTACCATTCAAAAAATTCAATTACTATAGTTCATCATATTAAAAAAAAAACCTTGAAAACTCCAAGGCTCATTTTAATTGAGGAGGAAAATGCATTTCATAAAATTCAGTATCCATTAAACGTTTAAAAATAATTTCAAACTAGGAATAGAACTGCCTCAATCTGATAAAGGATACCTACAAAAGTAAACTTCAGCAAATATCATACTTAATTGAAGTATTGAAAGCTTTCTTTCTGCGATCAAGACTAAGACAAAGGTACTTGCTCTCTTTGCTTTTATTAAGTATTGTACTTAGAGTCCTAACCAGTCCAATAAGTCAAGAAAATTTTCACGTGGTGAAAATTCATCGAGCTGAAGACTTTTTTGTTTAATAAAAACAGAAAAACTTTCAATAAAAACTTTACTTAAAGAAAAATAAAAGTGTGTCCAGACCATTCAGGAGCCCAGAGAAGAGGGAGATGAGAATTCAAAAAAATAAGCAATCAAGTGAAAAATTCAGCTATTGCAATGTGCTTTCTCTCTCTGACCCCGTTCCTTCTTCCCCAGCTAAGGCAGACACATTTGGTTGTCATCTTATCCTGAAGCGTCCTTGCAAGTAAGGGAGGCTAGTCTTTGTTTTCACATTTGATGCACAGGAAGATGGAAGCCCTAAGCAGGTCAACAATTAGATTAAAGCCTCACAGGCAGTTAGAAGCAGATGCAGGATGAGAAATTGGTCTCCTTAATTCCTGCTCCTGAGGTTTGTGCACCAGAGCCTGTTGCTCCTGCAAGCCAGGCCACCAAACTGCTCTGATGCTAGGCTTCAAGGAGCGAATGCCTTCAATAGGATCTAGTGAATTTTTCTCTGTGCCTCTAATTTATAGTGATGCCAAGGATGGGGATGGCATCCTAATTTATTTCACAGTTGAACTGACAAAGCAGTATCTAGTCTGTCATCACTGCGTACATTTCCCTGGAAGCAAATGTCAAGGGGTGCAGCAATAGAACATAAGGAGGCGATTTTAAATAACCACTTTTCCCCCTTCCAAAAGCCCAATTACTGACTGTTTGTATTGAACGAGGTCTGATGGCAGTTGAAAGCAGAATAAACCAAGAGAAGAGAGAATGAAACGCCTAGGATCCTGTCTGCAACGACCATTTCTAAACAAGTGAACAGAATCACACTTCTCATCCCTTCATCTTTTAAACAAGATTCAAATGTGGTTTAGAATGTTTTGAATTTAGTACATTTGCTCCAAGCCGATTCTTCTTAAAAACATCTGAACGTAAAGAAAGAATCTGTAAGTACAGGTTTGGGAAACAGATGGAAACAGAACTGGTGGCTGTCTAGCAGGCAATTTATGGCTGGATTCTACCTTTGTAGGGGCCATCAGAGGGGCTTTTGGAACTCTCTGCCCTCTGCAACGCCCCTAGTCCACTTCCTTTCCTCAAGACAGCTGCCTTGAGCAAAATGTACACCTCTATGCGCTCTAGGAACTACTTTGGCCCCCAGATCCAGCCACACAGATATTTAAATTGGATACAGACTCTAGCTTTACAGTTCTTTCCAATTTCCTCCCTGCAATCTGAATAAATCTTCTCTACCCAACTGAAGTTAGTTTCCTCTCAACTCACAATCTGTCTCTGTGTACCTTTCCCCCTCCGAATCATATTCTTTCTTACCCTAATCAAAGACATCTGATCTTTTTGGTTCCTAGTTTTTATTTCTCTTCTATAGGAAATCTCTCTTTTGACTGGTCTCCTGGCTCTGGTTCCTTACTTCTTGTGCCCAACTCTGAACACTTGGCTCCTTTGCTTTCCCATGCCAGACTGTAACAGCATCTCTGCTAGAACGCTTACCCACATGCAGAAGTGCTTGGAAGAGAGAAACATTCATGGTGTAACCGAAGGACGGCACGGCAAGTTTTATGTTATTTTAACTTTTGAGATTCCTCCAGACTATCTTGAAGAACCAGAAACAGCCCTTTTCTTAGATTGCGTTCCAACCCAGAGCCACTTACACAAAATGCGGGTTACGGCACTCTACAGTAAAACAGCCAATTAAAAGTAGTCGTCTCAATTTGGGTTATACGCTTCCTTATACCCTCGAATTTGCAGAGGTCCAAAGCAATAGAATCCAGTGTGTGGTTTCCTAGACCCACAGGTCTGCTTTTCAAAGTCTCAACCTGACAGAAACTAAAACCAAATACTTTAACCTACAGTTTACTTCTTTTGAGGTAAGAGTCAGTCTTCTTTCTACGTCTGTCTGACAGGATGCCTGAGCGACAAAATCAAAAGGCTATAATGGGCCCCCAACTCCTGGTAATTACGTTTGCCTGGGGCCGTCCTGCTGGGGGTTGTGCCCAAAGTGAAGCCGTTAGTGTCAGTGACCTGATCCTTACTGAGATCCCTGTGGTTTAAGCTGAGAAGACACAGACACATTCCCTACCTTTAAGGTGAGTTGGAATCTTTTCCTTTATTTTCAGAGCAGTTTGACCAAAGGAACCATCTCATTCTCAGTGCTCAGCTCGGTTGTGAGATTTGTAGTTTCATGCTTCCAGGATATGGTTCCATTACTCGCTGGACTTGCCTTTCATATTGTCCATGTTGGCGGCTCATTGCAAGATGGCTGCTCCCTCCATGAAGGTTCTTCTCCTTTCCTACATGTATCTCAATAGAGCTTCACATTCTGGTACAGTGAAGGGTACAGACCTGCAGGCTTCTCTTCTCTGGTGCCATCTCAGCTACCTGTCTACAAGGCATGGGCAGTGGCCAGCTGCTTTTACAATAATTTAGGTGCTTAACTATTTAGGAAGAGTCCGCACCCAAATAAGAAACTGTGATTTTGAAACTCCAATTAGAGGAATGTACCAAGCAAAAATCATCTAGGCATTGAGAGCTTGGGGAAATTTTTACTATAGAGGAAAGAAACAAACAAAAAATAGAAGATGAAGGGCCAGCCAGCAGCACAGCGGTTAAGTTCATGGGCTCCATCCACTCCAGTGGTGGGGTTCGCCTGTTCAGATCCAGGCATGGACCTGGGCACCGCTTATCAAGCCATGCTGTGGCAGGCATTCCACATATAAAATAGAAGAAGCTGGGCACAGACGTTAGCTCAGGGCCAATCTTCCTCAGCAAAAAGAGGAGGATTGGCAGTGGATGTTAGCTCAGGGCTAGTCTTCCTCAAAAAAAGGAAAAAAAATAGAAGAGGAGGAGGAGGAAGGAGCAGGAGGAAGAAGAGGAAGAAGAAGAAGAATTTGAGCCCAGAGATAGCATACTAAGTATATATATCGTACTGTACCAAAACACCCACTGAGAAAGAGAAAGAGAAAGAGATTTCTTCTTCCCATATTCGGGCTCACCTCTCACTATACAGGGCCCTGTCCCAGGAATCATCAGTAGCAGCTCTCTGTGGTCAATAACAGATAATTCCAGATCAAGAGAAAGGTTCTGAAATCAAGATGTCATTTTTAGATCAATGGTTTTCCAAGTGGAATCCGGGGATCTCTGGTGGGTCTGCAAAGATTCTTCCAATCGTTCTGTGGGCTGGGTCAAAAGGCAAGGCACAGATGTATGTTGGGTGTGGCTTTTTTTCTCCCCTTTGAAACATATTTTCCACTGTGGATTTCAATCAAAACTTAAAAGCACCAAAACAAACATGTTTAAAGGAAGTGACAATCACAGGGATTCAGTAAAAATACCACAAATGTGTTTTTTTTGTTTCTGGCTAGTTTATTTAATCTAGTAAATAGCTGAGACTCATGCTACTCAAGTAGTATAAGGAGTAAAAATTTTGAGACCCACCTGTCCAGATGAAAAGATAAACCTTGCAAAGCACATCTTTTTGAGGGGAGGAAAGTCAGGTCCTTTCTTCACTGAGTTTCCCATTTCCCAGGGTCATTTATTTCCTGGTCCTCTCTCAGCCTTGCTTTCTAGCTCAATGCTCACAGCTCTGAAATCACAAACCACCACTGACAAGAAGAAACTTTCTCTGCTGCCACAGCTGTCTTTACTCAAGTTTCTCTCCAAGGGATCAGGAGCTCAACTGTAGGGTCAAGGAGAATGTCATTTGTGGCTGCAGCTTAAGAAGAGCTGTTTTTCCTCATCCTAGTCCTACAGCAAGAGTTAACCCCAGGAAAGCCTGGGCTGCTGGAGAGGAGTTTTGTGAGTTATATAATGACCTGTGCCATAATGACAAAGCTGCCACGCTATCTAGGATGCTCAGATGCTATGAGATAAAATTTAGTACTTATGGCTAGGTCTGCTTTTCCCTCTCTAACAGAGCAATGTGACATTCAGCTATTTGTTGGACCAATTTGCATAGCCATAGTTTCTTACAAGGATTTCTAAACAGATGCACTGCCTACACTGCAGGTAAACAGTGTGGAAGCTGTAAATTAGAATGGATTTGGAGGAGGCCAGTCCCCTGGCTGAGTGGTTAAGTTCACGTGCTCCACTTTGGCAGTCCAGGGTTTCGCAGGTTCAGATCCTGGGCGTGGACCTAGCACTGCTCATCAAGCCATGCTGAGGTGGTGTCTCACATAGCACAATCAGAAGGTCCTACAACTAGAATATACAACTGTGTACTGGGGGGCTTTAGGGAGAAGAAGAAAAAGAAAAAGAAGGTTGGCAATAGATGTTAGCTCAGGGTCAATCTTAAAAAAAAAAGAATGGACTTGGAGACCTCTAACTGGATTTTCCTGCAGTATTTGCAATACCTTTTACCTATCTAGATAATTCTGTCATGTGTACACAGTGCTCTCCAATAATTCTGAAGCCATCCTGAATTACCTAGATGCTGTTAGCCCTCTTGATCCTTTGGTGAAGACCCACCAAAGAATAAAGGATGTGATATTCTTCCCACCTTGCTTGCTAAGGTGAAAATAACTTGTTTGCTCTTTGAATATGATTGAAAAAGGAAGGGGGGGGGACAGAAAAAATAGAAAAAACCCAATCCCAACACCTGGATGGTTTGTACGTACCTCTCTGGGACTCCCTTGTTCTTGAACAGTTTGGCTAATGATTCCCTCTTTCAAAGTCTACAGAGGTTCAATGAGTCAACCTGTCAGGAATGATACTTTGCTTCCAGTTACCACAAATTGGTTTAAATAGGTTGTCAAGATGCTATAGCTGTGATCTGGCAGGGGGAGGTAGGGCAGCATATACCATATAAGTATGCTCTTGTGTTTCTGTGTGGATACCTAGTGGAAAGAGTATTTGCCTCTTCTAGAGAAACTGAAGGTTCTCTACTATATTGCATGGTATCCCAGCCCTAGAATCTGCCTCATGCAAATAAATTTCATGAACCTGCTCATGTCTTGAGAAGATCTATGCTTGATTCCTATTATGGCTAATGTTTCTGGATCCCTAAGAAAGAGGACCAGAGTATCAGAAGACCTGGTCTCAGCTCCAGTCACCACTTACAAGCTCTGGGATTTTAAGCTAATTTATCTGCCTTCTCTGGGCTTCAGTTTCTTTATTGGTAACTTGGGTAAATAATACCCTCAGTGGAGATCCTGGGGAACAAATCAAGATAATGGTATGTAAAGTGCCTGGTGGGGCTCCAAGCACATGAACTGCATATGAATCTGGGGGAGCACACTGTGGCAAAAGAAGACCCTCCCTTGAAAAAGGAAGACCCTACAATTATAATGGGAGCCCAGGGTATGGGTTCAATGACTGCTAAGTCCTCTTGTCTTATTACAAATTTTTGGAGGATGTTTGCTCTTAAGGTGGAATGGTGGAAAAGGGACTGAACTGGGAGTTAGGAAATCAGTGTTCTAGTCCTGATTCTGGTGACAATAGAGCTAGATAAGTTTGGGCAAGTCATTTAATCTCTTTCTTTCTGTTTCCTCGCCTAAATAATACTGATAGTCATACTTTCCCTTTCCAAAGCATAGTATTACTGTGAAGCTCAAATAAGATACGGTCTACAAAAATATATATATAAAACATATAAAAAAATATAACTTATTTTGGTAAAAAACTTCAAAACAGGAGTGACGTCAGCATCATGGCAGAGTGAACTTGCCCAGGATTCTCTCTCCTCCAACATACAATGAAAAGGGACAGCCATACTCCAAGAGAGGACATCCTAACACAACACAAAAAACATCTGAGAGACACGCAGCCATATGATGGAGGGTGGTGAGGTTGGAGCCTCCCTCAGAGGAGCTGGAACAAGGTAAGAGAGAACTTTGGTCCCTCCCCTAAAGACTGCAATCTGTGACTGCGGGAGGCTCCAAGAGTGAAGGAATGGGGGAGGGGATGTTCATTCATGGGAACATTAAGGACCCCGAGGGCTCATGCGGCCTAGAGCGAAGACCTCTGTCAGGGCAAAAGCTTTCGTCGGGGGTGACCCCAGCAGGCCAACATCCCAGGAGAGCAGATAGTGAGAGCAGAGCGAGAAAGCCTACAGTGCATGCAGGAGAAAGCAACCCTACCCCCACCCACCTCACCACTCCACTGCCTGGGATCTCCTCTGAAGGCAGAGGGCTCAGAATATGTGGCTCTTGACCCCCACCAAGTGGCAATAGGCGATAACTGCAATAAAATAATATCAGGATGCATAAGAACTGAACCACCTCCTCTAGCAATATCAAACACTATATCAAATCTCCAGAACAGAGAATAAATGACAAGTACCCAGAATTCAGTCCTGAGGACACAGAAATATGTAATCTAAATGGCAAAGAATTCAAAATAGCTATCATCAAAAAACTCAATAAAGTAAAAGAAAATGTAGAGAAACAATTCAACAAGTTCAGGAGCTACTTCACAAAAGAGATTGAAACTATAAAGAAGAATCAATCAGAAATATTAGAGATGAAAGACACAATGGAAGGAATAAAATACCCATTCCCTGAATGCTCGAGTGGACATCATAGAGGAGCATATAAGCATAATCGAAGATAGACATGCTGAAATGCTCCAGATAGAGGAGGAGAGAGAACTAAGGCTAAAAAGAAATGAAGAAAGTCTCTAAGAAATATCCAACTCAATTAGGAAATGCAACATAAAGAATTATAGGTATTACAGTAGGAGAAGAGAAGGAGAATGGAGCAGAAAGTATGTTCAAAGAAATAATAGCAGAGAACTTCCAAAACCTAGGGAAAGAGAGGGAAATCTGTGTGGAAGAGGGTCCAGATCTCCTAGATACGTCAATGTAAAAAGACCTACTTCAAGGCATATAGTAGTAAAACTGGCAAAAATGAATGACAAAGAAAGAATACTAAGAGCAGCAAGGCAAAAGAAAATAACCTACAAAGGAACCCCTATCGGGCTTTCAGTGGATTTCTCTGCATAAACCTTACAAGCTAGGAGAGAATGGAATGACATATTCAAATCTTTGAATGACAAAAATTTTCAGTCAAGAATACTCTATCCAGCAAAAACATCCTTCAGATATGACGGAGAAATAAAAACTTTCCCAGACAAACATAAGCTAAGGGACTTTGTAGCCATGAGACACCACCCTAGAAGGAATTCTCAAGAAGGCCTTCATACCTGGGGAAAAAAAGGGGAGAAAGGAGTCACAAAACACAGAGTAAGGAAATAAATAGGTAGACAGAATCAGAATAGGATAGCAAACACTCAAGTATAGCATTAAAGATACTAGGGAAGGAAAACACCAAAAACAAAGATAATCTTGTCAGTTTAACCACAAACTGACAACACAAGATGGAATAAGATGTGAGAAAAACAACTTAGGAGGGGAGGAGGAAAGGGACTGAATCAGTTTAGACTAAGGAAATAACAAGCCATCAGAAAATGGACTATCTTATACACGAGATTCTGAATACAAACCTCAGGGTAACCACTAAACAAAAAAGCAGAATAGAGACACAAAGAATAAGTACAGAGAAAACAAAGAAACACATCGTAAAAAACTACATATTTCAATGGGTAGACCAAAATACACAGGATGAGAAATGAAGGAAATGCAGGAGAACCAGAAAACAAGTGATAAAATGACAGCTTTAAGCCTTCATATATGAAGAATCACCCTAAATGTAAATGGATTGAATTCTCCAAGCAAAAGACACAGAGTGGCGAGATGGATTAAAGAACAAGTCCGAGCAATATGCTGCCTCCAGGAAACACATCTCAGCTCCAATGACAAGCACAGGCTCAGAGTGAAGGGATGGAAGACGATACTCCAAGCTAATGGCAAACAAAAGAAAGCAGGTGTCTCAATACTTATATCAGACAAAGTAGACTTCAAGATAAGACAGGTAAAGAGAGACAAAGAGGGGCCGTATATGATGATCAAAGGGACACTCCATCAAGAAGAAATAACACTTAAAACTATCTATGTACCCAACACGGAAGCAGCAAAGTACATAAAGCAACTATTAACAAACCTAAAAGCAGATATTAATAATAACACAATAATAGTAGGGGACCTCAACACTCCACTCACATCAATGGATAGGTCATCCAGACAGAAAATCAATAAGGAAACAGCGGAATCAAATGAAAAGCTAAACCAGTTGGACTTAATAGACATATATAGAACACTCCATCTGAAAACAGCAAAATACATATTCTTCTCAAGTGTGCATGAAACATTCTCAAGGATAGACCATATATTGGGAAACAAGGCAAGCCTCAATAAATTTAAGAAAATTGAAATAATAACAAGTATCTTTTCTGATCACAATGCTATAAAGCTACAAATTAATTAGAAGAAAAAAGCTGAGAAAGGGAGAAAGATTTGGAGACTAAACAACATGCTATTGAATAAGCTATGGATCACTGAAGAAATTAAAGGAGAAAGCAAAAAATATCTGGAGACAAATGAAAATGATACCATATCATACCGACTCATATGGGATGCAGCAAAAGCCATATTAAGAGGGAATTTCATCACAATACAGGCACATCTTAACAAACAAGAAAAATTCCAAATAAGAAATCTCAAATTACACCTAACTGAATTAGAAAAAGAAGAACAAACAAAGCCCAAAGTTAGCAGAAGGAGAGAAATAATAAAAATCAGAGCAGAAATAAATGCTATTGAAACAAAAAAGGCAGTAGAAAGAATCAATGAAACAAAGGGCTGGTTCTTTGAGAAGATAAATAAAATTGACAAACCCATAGCCAGACTTACAAAGAAAAAAAGAGAGAAAGCTCAGATAAACAAAATTAGAAATGAAAGAGGAGAAATAACAAAGGAACCACAGAAATGCAACAGATTATAAGAGAATACTACGAAAAACTATATGCCAACAAAATGGATAATCTAGAGGAAATGGATAAATTCTTAGACTCTTACAACCTCCTAAAGCTGAATCAAGAAGAAACAGACAATCTGAATAGACCAATCACAAGGAAAGAGATTGAAACAGTAATCAAAAGCATCCCAAAGAATAAAACCCCAGGACCAGATGGCTTCCCTGGGGAATTCTACCAAACTTTCAGAGAGGATTTAACCCCTATCCTTCTCAAGCTATTGCAAAAAGTTATGGAAGATGGAATACTTCCTAACACATTCTATGAGGCCAACATCACTCTGATACCGAAGCCTGACAAGGACAAAACAAAAAAGGAAAACTACAGGCCAATATCGCTGAAGAACATAGTTGCAAAAATCCTCAACAAAATTTTGGCAACCCGAATTCAACAATACAAGAAAATGATCATACATTATGATCAAGTGGGATGTATACCAGGGACACAGGGATGGTTCAACATCCACAAATCAATGTGATATACCACTTCAACAAATTGAGGAATAAAAGCCACATGATCATCTCAATAGGTGCAGAGAAAGCATTTGACAAGATCCAACAGCCATTTATGATTAAAAAAAAAAACTCTTAACAAAATGAGGATAGAAGGAAATTACCTCAACGTAATAAAGGCCATATATGACAAACTGACAGCCAACATCATACTCAATGGGCAAAAACTGAACGCCATCCCCCTGAGAACAGGAACAAGACAAGGATGCCCACTATCACCACTCTTATTCAACATAGTACTGGAGGTTTTGGCCAGAGCAATTAGGCAAGAGAAAGGAATAAAAGGAATCCAAATAGGGAGTGAAGAAGTGAAACTCTCACAGTTTGCAGACGACATGATCTTATATACAGAAAACGCCAAAGAATCCATCGGAAAACTAATAGAAATAATCAACAACTACAGTAAAGTTGCAGGGTACAAAATCAACTTACAAAAATCAGTTGCTTTTCTGTGCGCTAATAATGAACTTACAGAAAGAGAACTCAAGAATACAAATCATTTGCAATCGCAACTAAAATAATAAAGTACCAAGGGATAAATTTAATCAAGGAGGTGAAGAACTTACACAGTGAAAACTATAAGACATTACTGAAAGAAATTGATAACGACGTAAAGAGATGGAAAGAGATTCCATGCACATGGATTGGAAGAATAAACATAGTTAAAGTGTCCATACTACCCAAAGCCATCTACAGATTCAATGCAATCCCAATCAGAATCCCCAAGACATTCTTCATGGAAATAGAACAAAGAATCCTAAAATTCATATGCAGCAACAAAAGACCCAAAATTGCCAAGGCAATCCTGAGGAAAAAAGAACAAAGCTGGAGGCATCACAATCCCTGACTTCAAAATGTACTACAAAGCCATAGTGATCAAAACGGCATGGTACTGGTACAAAAACAGGCACATAGACCAATGGAACAGAACCGAAAGCCCAGAAATAAAACCACACATATACAGACAGCTAATCTTTGACAAAGGTGCCAAGAACATACAATGGAGAAAAGATAGTCTCTTCAATAAATAGTGTTGGGAAAACTGGACAACCACTTGCAAAAGAATGAAAGTAGACCATTATCGCACACCATACACAAAAATAAACTCAAAATGGATCAAAGACTTGAAGATGAGTCCTGAAACCGTAAAACTCCTAGAAGATAATACAGGTGTACACTCTTTGGTATCGAACTTAAAAGGATCTTTTCGAATACCGTGTATTCTCAGACAAGGGAAACAAAAAAAATAAATAAGTGGGAATTCATCAGACTAAAAAGTTTCTGCAAGGCAAAAGAAAATGGAATCAAAATAAAAAGACAACCCATCAATTGGGAGAAACTATTTGCAAATCAGATATCCAACAAGGGGTTAATCTCTATAATATGTAAGGAACTCACATAACTGAACAACAAAAAAACAAACAGCCCGATCAAAAAATGGGCAGAGGATATGAACAGACATTTTTCCAAAGAAGATATACAGATGGCCAATAAACACAAGAAAAGATGTTCAATATCACTAATCATCAGGGAAATGCAAATCAAAACTACACTAAGATACCACCTTACGCTGGTTAAAATGGCTATAATCACTAAGACTAAAAATAGCAAATGTTGGAGAGGGTGTGGAGAAAAGGGAACTCTCATACACTGCTGGTGGGAATGTAAATTGGTGCAGCCACTCTGGAAAACAGTATGGGGATTCCTCAAAAAACTAAAAATAGAACCACCACAGGACCCAGCTATCCCACTACTGGGTATCTACCCAAACAACTTGAAATCAACAATCCAAAGTAACATATGCACACCTATGTTCATTGCAGCACTATTCACAATAGCCAAGACATGGAAACAATCCAAGTGCCCATCGACTGATGATAGGTTAAAGAAGATGTGGCATATATATACAATGGAACTACTCAGCCATAAAAAAACACAAATTCATCCCATTTGCAACAACATGGAAGGACCTGGAGGGAATCACACTAAGCGAAATAAGCCAGACTGAGAAAGACAAACACCAGATGATTTCACTCATGTGTGGAATATGAATAAACACATGGACAAAGAAAACAGTTCAGTGGTTACCAGGGAAAGGGGTTTGGGGGGTGGGCACAGGGGTGAAGGGGAACACTTAGGTGGTGACAGTCAAGAAATAATGTACAACTGAAATCTCACATTGATGTAAACTATTATGAACTCAATACAAAACAAAAACAAAAAACAAACCTTCAAAACAATCCTGCCAAGCCAGCAGTGCTTAATACATTCTAGCAAATTTGTCTGAAACTTAATTTAATCCTGTTTCTGTGACTGACAAGAATGAAGCTTAACTGGAAATACTCCCACTGAACTCACCCAAACAGCCAGTCCCTTAGGTTCTGTGTGTAGTCCTTGAAGGGCAATGAGAACTAACAACAGGAGATGAGCAAAGGCTTAGCTCCAACTTTTCTAAATCTCCTGTGAGTTCATGGTTGAAGCTTCTAGAACCAGGGCTATGTCTTTGACGGCTAGAATTGAGGACCCTCTTTGGAGACAAAGAGTTTCAGGAGCTTACTTCCTGCTCTGATCTCAGTATATAGTGGAGCAAGTCAGAGGGTCTGGGAAGCAGGGAAAGGGTCATCCTTACAACTTTGGGAAGCTTAAGACAAAGTCTCACCCTGAAATCACTCAGCACCCACAACCTTGTGAACACTTTCAACAGCAGCCCAAAAGGAGAACCATCTTGTTTATCAGACTTTTCGTTTCTCGTCCTCTCCCAGAAATACCTGTAGAAGAAAGTTAGGAAAACCTATGTTTGTTTGTTTTGTTTTACTTTTTTGCTTTTTCTTCCATAACCCAGCATGTGGCAGACCTGCCCTGGGCAAACAGATCAGGGGAGAAGCCTATGGAACAGGCTCTCAACTCTGAAGCACTGAGTCTTTACCCTCTTCTTTAGCAAAGGGCTTCCTGGAATGTTCCCCATGTACCGGTTGGCCTGGGTCCTGAAGCAAAAGCATCTGGCCCAAACTCTTCTGCATGGACATGGGGACATGCAGACATAGATCTTTTCCTACAAATGCTGCCTTTTGCATGGAACCACTGAAGCAGTAGGTTGGAAGGCAGCAGGTGGACAGTGAGAATTAGGATTTAACTTTTCTTCAGGTGCCTTGGCCTTTGTGTGCAGAGCAGCAGACACTGCTGGCTATCCCAGTTGCAGGCATACAGCACCTCCTCCCCAACTTGTCCACAAACAATCCCTGCTCAGGTATCAGTAATGACAGGAACACACAACAACTACCACAAGCCCTAGCATTTAAAGTCCCCAAGCAGATCCAACTCCAGGTTTGCCACACTGGGCCCATGTAGTCTATCCTTGTAGAAGGGGTCGTTAGTACGAATTCCTTTTTAATGCTTGTGGGGATTCTACCTCAAATGTACTTTGGAAAAATCAAAGACCTCTTCTTAGAGAATTTGTATCTATTTAGATACACAGTAAACAAGCAGATAAAGGGCTGCTTGCTTAATATTTCCAAGATGTGGGGTACGTCAGTTCATTAGAGAAAAGAGCAAATAGGGGCAGTTCTCATTTCGGAGGCATCTGATCAGGAGGCCCTTAAGGGACCCTGACATTCCAAAGAGCCGATAGTCTTCTTCTTTCAGGCTTTGTTGTTTGAACTTCCACCACTTGGGGCAGAGGAGAGTCCAAGCGGGTCAGGAGTCCAAGACAGGAGGCCCCTTAGGGAGGAGAGCTGAACTTGTGAGTACAGGGCTGCCAGGATTGGGTAGAACCCTTACATATACCCTAAAAAGTTTGTCCCCTGGCCCACCTTCCTCTAATTTTTCAGGCCCTGTGATCTTTACTGCAAAGCAAACCATATGTTTTGATTCTTGCTTCTGGCTTACTCAGAGCGTTTCATGTGTCTGGCGGCAGGAAACCCTCCGGCCTCTTTAAGCAGCAGCTCTGGCACCAAAGAGAGGAGGCCAGGTTTTTTGGACTCCTCACCATCTGGGCATGGCAGCCCAGTGGAGGGCAATGCATAGTGTGGAGGAAGGGTAACAAGAATGGCTGTAGGGTTGGGAAGACACTCCTGGGATTCACAGAGGTGGACTCCAGGCTCAGGCACCTGTGGGTGCCTGTCCAGAGAATTAGCTTTTTCCTCTCCATACTACCCCTGAATTTCTAACTGAGTCTTCTTGTGAGACAACCCTTCCCTGGAGATGGGAGAGCAGGACCTAGTCCTTCTGGAAGACATAGGGGAGGGAAGTATTGTCCTATATAAGGGACCACACAAAGCTTCTAATCCTGTAGATTGATGCTTCAGTCACCAAGATGGTTGATGTCAGATAAACTTCAGATGAGCTTCAATGCAATTTGTTGGAAGAAAATTCTGTGATTTGAGTGGTAGGGAAGGTGAAGGCTAGGGAAAGTCAGTCACTTCTCAGAAGGGATCAATTACACTTGTGTGAAAGGGGTGAAGGGATGGTGACAGATTAAGGAAAACCTTAAAGTAATTATTTTGTTTATTTATATCATGTTTTATAATTTTCAGTTATTTGGTCTTGTCTCTGGGCCTGTGCAGTTGCTGTTTCCCCCCTGAAATGTTTTTTCAGTAGATCCCCATATGGCTATGTCCTTCTTGTTCTCCAGATTTCAAATGTCTCCTCCTCAAAGAGGGTTTACCTGACCAATCTCTTTCAGGTGATTCCCACTTCAGTCTCTATCACATGGCTTTATTTTCTTCCTATAATTCATCATTATTTGAAATTATCTTATTTGTTTACTTGTTTTGGTCTAATTATCCAACCGTAATGTAAGCTGCATGAAAATATCCCATCTATCTTATTCACTGCTATATCCTCAGTGCCTGGAATAGTGCCTGTTGAACAGGAAGTGTTCAATAAATGTGTGCTGAACAAGGGAATAAATGAGTGGAGTGTTAGGGTTGGGAGAGCTAGCCAAGGAAAGCTAGGTAAAACTGGAATGGGATGCATATAGCCAGAAAGACAAAAATGATCAGGAGAGAAATTTGGGTCCAGTAACCAAAACCTCCTGAGAAGCGGAAATAGAAAATAAAAATAAAAGAACAACCACATTTTGCTTGATGCCTTCCAGCTTTCATCATATTCAGCAAATGCTTGTTCAGTACTTCCTATGTGCCCAGCATTATGCTAAGAGCCGCAGATATAAAGATGAATGAAGTAATAGGTTGAAGAGAATGGGGAGAGGAAGTCAAGTCAGGAGTGGCTCTTTCTTGAATTCTCAAGTCATTCACTGAGTACACCATCTGATAAGGAGACACATAAAAAATAGCTACAAGAAGATGGGACAAGGACTACCTGGAGTATTAATGAACTTCAATAATGGGAATATGTCAGGGGAAACTACAGAGGAGATGACATTTGATTTGAGCCTTGAAGATGAACAAAGATTTAATCAAGCAGAGAGGAAGAAAAAGGGTATTCCAGGTAAGGAAACCACATGAGAAAGGCATAGAGGCATGAAAGCACTTGTTACGCTTGGAAAACAGCAAGCAGACCAAATTGTTCCCTGTGACCAGAGTAGAATGTGCATGGGGGAATGGTGAGACATGTGGCTAGAAACATGGATGGAATGAAGTGGCGAAGGGCTGGCCTTATTATGGGCCGTGCTAAAGAATGTGGACTTCATCAAATCAGAACAACCTAGGTTTTGCAGTGAAATTCTTGGATCCTTATATGATCCCTGATAGATGGCAGCATGTTAGCAAATTCTCTCCAACTACGACATCAGTCAAAGGACTCTTGGTTTGATGTCCAGAGGCCTCAATGTACTTCACAAGTGTGGCCTTAATACAGTCTATCTGAGGATCTGGGAGAAATGCCAGCCTAGGATGCTGGGCCCCTAACTCTCACCCAAGGTCGGGCTGAGATGCTTGCATCCTACCAAGGGTCTCACACAGCCAGGCCCAGGCCACTCCCCACATCTCACAAACCACAAGGGCTCCAGGCAGCTCAGGAAGTGGCAGCCACCCAAGGACTAGGGTGAGACAAGGAAGGCATGCATCTGGCAAAATTTAAGGGTTTGCCAAAATAATGATATTTTAATGAAATACTTTTTTAAAAATTATGCAAAAGAAATCAATGATCAAGGGAGATCTCTTCTATCATCCCATTATCTAGCTTATTATTCCAGGGTTAGATGGGGTCCTGGTGAAATTCTCCCATGGGTTCCTCAAACCTCTTCTTGAGATCAGGAAATGGGAAGGCCTAAACTAAGCCAGCCCCAGGGAACTGGAACCTGGAAGTACCAGCTCCACCCTCCCTAGTTAATCTGGGACCTACACAGAAGATGGGGGAGCCTAAGTTTGCTGCTTACTTCCAACCTGAAGCACTCCCCAGTGCGAGGCTGGAACAGTATCAGTGTGGATCTCCACCCACAGTTTGGCCTACTGCCACTTCTTGGAGAGGCTCCATACTCTGGGAACAAGGTATGAGACAAGCACTGCTTCAGTGTTTGCTGGGCTAACCTGCTCAAGGAATTAATTGTCTTATCTTCTGTGGTGTCAGCCATTTCTGTTCTTTGTGAAAGAATGAACTATTCCTATCTTCCTCCGCACTCCTCGTCCCAAAAGAGTAACCAGGACCTTTTGTTCTAGAGATCAGGGCTTCTCCCACCTCAGAAAAAAGTAAACCAATAGGCTTTTGTTTTGGAAACCAGCCCAGGGCAAAGCAGTTTTGTCTGAGAGAAAGAAGGGCCCTTAGGATTAGAGGAAGACAGAGAGAGAACTTCCTGAGCCTGACTCTGAAAGCAATGGTGCTAAGGAGCACTGCAGTCTCCTTATATGGCCAGGTCCTGCTCGCACTCTCCCCCAGACCCCTGGGATGGTAGGACCTTGAATGTGGATGACTGTGTGCTTACGGAGGTGAGCAAAGGCACTGCTATTTGGGACCCTCAGCAGAGGTCTCCATGCCCCAGGTAGCCTAGAGAAAGGATTCTAGAATAGGACCATCTTCATGGACAAAGAGCATGAGTGGCAGGCAGTGACTGAGAGAGGTCTTCTGGCAAATATCTGTAATCTCCTGAAAAAGGGCCAAAACTGGATTTTCCACCCATTGGTGGATAGGAGCCAAGGATATTTAACTTAAAAAACTAAAGAAATGTGGCATTTCCATGACCTGTATGACCTGGAACAAAGTTATACCTGTTAATAGTGTTTAACACTAGCCTTCACACTTTCCTTTAAAGTATTCAGGTTTCCTGGCTCAAAGAAACCTCCAGCTTGATATGTTTAACCCTGCCTCTCAGGACTTGGAGGCTGGAAGTGTTCCAGGATACAGGTGTATGGGGTTGGCCTGTTGGCACAGTGGTTAAGTTTGCACATTCTGCTTTGGTGGCCCAGGGTTCACTGGTTTGGATCCTGGGTGCAGACCTATGCACTGCTTGTCAAACTATGCTGTGGCAGGCGTTCCACATATAAAATAGAGGAAGATGGGCACAGATGTTAGCTCAGGGCCAGTCGTCCTCAGCAAAAAGAGGACGATTGGTGGCAGATGTTAGCTCAGGGCTAATCTTCTTCTTCTTCAAAACAAAAAGGATATCAGTGTGCAGGCTGTACTGTGAGAGTACCTCACACTTGAACACTAATTCCAGCCCCTCTCCCATCAAGTGAATGGGAGCCTAAGTCAAAGGTAGACATCCCCTGGAAGTGGGAGGAAAGGAAGTTGGGCAGAGTGGCACACAGGACTGGGATTGCTCACATCTGGGGCTCCCTAAGCCTTGCTGTGAAACCCATCCACAAATCTGCACTGCCCCCAGGTGGCCACACCAGAGCTCTGCTCTGCACTTCGTTTGAGAAGAAGATCTGAGACGCGTGTGTCTCTCCCAGCTGGAGCTCTTTGGAAACCCAGTAGTGGGGAGATGAGGGGAAAAGCCAGGACCTACAATCATCAAGTTGGGTACTGGGATGTTTAAGGAATGTCTCTTTGCAATATCACTTTATAATTGTTGGCATAAACTTAAAATACATTCAGAGAAATTGATTTCAGTTCGCTACTAAAATGCTCAGGGATTTGGAGTGAGAAAATGGTAGGTAACTGAGATTTGACTAAAATAATTTTCCAGGTTTTACCATTGAAGACATTTTTTTCCTTTTTATTAAGATTATGATAGTTTACAACCTTGTGAAATTTCAGTTGTACATTACTGTTAGTCATGTTGTAGGTACACTACTTTACCCTTTGTGCCCTCCCCCCACCCCTCCTTTCCCCTGGTAACCACCAATCAGTTTTCTTTGTCTATATGTTAACTTCCACCTATGAGTGGAGTCATACAGAGTTCGTCTTTCTCTATCTGGCTTATTTCATGACATAATGCCCTTAAGGTCCATCCATGTTGTTGTGAATGGGATGATTTTACCCTTTTTCATGGCTGAGTAGTATTCCATTGTATATATATATGCACCATATCTTCTTTATCCAATCATCAGTTGCTGGGCACTTAGGTTGGTTCCACATCTTGGCTATTGTACATAATGCTGCGATGAACATAGGGGTGCATGGGACTTTTGGAATTGCTGATTTCAAGTTCTTTGGATAGATACCGAGTAGTGGGATGGCTGGGTCATAAGGTATTTCTATTTTTAATTTTTTGAGAAATCTCCATATTGTTTTCCATAGTGGCTGCACCAGCTTGCATTCCCATCAACAGTGTATGAGGGTTCCTTTTTCTCCACAACCTCTCCAACATTTGTCACTTTTTGTTTTGGATATTTTTGCCATTCTAACAGGTATGAGGTGATATCTTAGTGTAGTTTTGATTTGCATTTCCCTGATGATTAGTGATGATGAGCACCTTTTCATATGTGAAGACATTTTTTTAAAAGCTAAAACTACTTTTCTGACATTCATTCAAACAATTATTGGGGGCTTAGTTTATGTCATGCACTACACTAGAAACAGAGGATATAAAGACGTTGTCTCTGCCTGCAAAGAGTTTATGGTCCAGGAGAAGGGACACGTAATTATAATGTAATTATAAGAAAAATAACAATAATAAATGATCTCTATGCTTTGATACAGATATACATAAGATACACAAGCATAATATATACCTTATATATATACATAAGATACCTAATGGACCAGGGGATGGGGCTAGTCAGGGAAGGGTTCTTGGAAGAAGTGACATCTGAGCTAAATGAATCTTAAATGATGAATAGGATTATCTATGTGGGGCAGGGGGTTGACAACAGAAGGAGACACATTTCAGACAGAAAGGCCAGCAATAGCAAAGATGTGGAGGGGAACAAGAATGAGGACAAGAGGGGAACAAAGGTAAGAAGCAGCAGACAGGGAGGGCCTTACACATATCAGATTAAGGAGCATGGATCATATCCTGTGGTGTTGCTAAAGGGTTTTAAGTAGGGGAAACATATGGTCAGATTTAATATTACAAATACCACACTATCAAGGTGTGGAGGGTATATTGAGGTGACGCATCTGGAGACAAGTTGACTACAGAGAATAATCTAGGCTAAAGCAGAACAATACAGAGGAAAGACAAATGAACACCCGAATTAGTGAGTTTGAGGAAACAGATCTAAAGGCCTTGGATGCAAGGGGATGAAGGCAAAGGAAAAAGCAAGAAGGGCTCTCCAGTGTCTAGTTCAGGTGACTGTGTGGCTGATGATATCACCAATTAGATGCTGAATCTCAAAAGAAAAGCAGGACTTAGTGAGGAAGGGGGTGAGTTCTGTGTACTCTAACTTATCTGTGGGATACACTGAAATAGAGATAACTAGAAATCTGTTAGAAATAAAAACTAAAGTTATGGGGAGATATCTAACCTAGACATGCAGATCTGAGTGTTACTGACATATAGATCACAAGTAAAACCAGAGGAACAGATGAGATCATCCAGGGAGAATGGGATTAGAGAAAAGGACCAAGATCAAAGGACTAAACTCTGGAAAGGACTAGCAAAGCCTTGGTAATACCGTCTTGTACATTTTTCTGGGGCTTTGGAGTTTACCAAGGGTTACTGTAAACATTCAATAAGAACATGATTACCCTTGACCTTGTTCCCAACATAGATATACATGAAAGGAAGTTAATCTTGTCAATTTGCTGTTTTTGTGTTTAGCCTGAGGGGTGACTCAAAGGTCACAAGGATTAATGCACTTGTTATGCAGAAGAAAAAGAATGTCTTCAAGGGAGTTACACCACTAGATAACAAGCCCCCAGCTGCCATTGAGGCCCAGAAGTGTGATTGCCCAAGGGCTTATCTGGAGTGAAAGAAACATGGATTTCCCCTTTGTTTCTCTGAAATGCCTCCTCCCAAGTCCCTTAGCTCTATAAAACCTCTTGCTTTCTTCTCTTGTTAAGGTGGATTTGAGAGAACCTATCCTTCTGCCTTCTCATTTTGGCCAATTAGAATAAACCTTTCTCCATCTCCAAGCACTAGCATCTCAATGATTGGCTTATTGCGCATTGTGCATACAAACTTGAGATTAAGAGGCTTGGTATTATTTTCATATCTATTATCTTACTCACTTCTCATCTGAGGGGTTCTGTAAACTAACTGGTAAATTCAGGTGTGATTCTGATGATGCCAAGGTTGCAGTAGATCCAGTTCATTGGATGGCCAGGCAGTGGAATTCAGCATATCCCCACCCTACACAATGTCACAGAAGATATTCCTAGCTGTTAACTCAAAGCCCCAGGTTAACAGGACACAGCATGATTCCTAAGCAGACTGAAATGCTTGCCTAGACTCCTGGTCAAGAGTACAGCTGGCTTGTGACCCCAGGTCACTGTGGAGGAACAGTGGCAGAACTGATAGGAGCTCTGCAGGGGCTCATTTCCAGAAGTAGGTACAGCCTGCCTGCCTCTGCATGTCCTGAAGGCAGCAGTCCACCAGCCCCAGCTGAGGAAGGGCTGCAGGCTGGGAGAAAAGGCATCCCTTCCAGAGACAGAAATAAGGCAGCAAGAGTACTTGCTCCTTCCTGTGTGTCTGGGGTCAGTGTGAGGCATTAAGGCTGGCCTGGTCCTACAAGGAGGTATGTGAGCCATTGTAGCAGAAGGCAGGGCAGAGAGATGAATGCAGTGAGGTGACTCCCTACTCCTCTGGTAGAACCTTCACTTCTTCTGAGTGGTCTCATGCACTCTGAATATATTTCTACAGCATCTCTGAGTTTCGCTGTGTTACATTATTGTGCACTTGTTCACATGCTCCCTTGAGTTCCTCAGACTCTTCATCAGTGTGGCTTCTCTAGGGTTTGCCTTATGCTTAGGGGCAACAGGTAGGTACCCATGTGACCAGAGGTTCTGTGAATCTTGGCTTTGATCCTTATTGGTTGAATGACTGAGAAAAGGTTTTGTTCAACTTCCCTGAGCTGCACAGGGTTGTTGAGAGGATTAGAGAATACTCAAAAAGCCCAAATAAGTGGCACACTCAATATTATCAGTGTGAAAATTTCACCTACTACAAATATCTTATCCTGTAGTTTTAAAGATTTTTATTTTTTTATTTTTTCTCCCAAAAGCCCCCCAGTACATAGTTGTATGTTTTTTGTTTTTTTTTTTTTTTGAGTTGTGAGTCCTTCTAATTGTGGCATGTGGTATGTTGCCTCAGCATGGCTTGATGAGCAGTGCCATGTCTGCGCCCAGGATCCAAACCAGCGAAACCCTGGACCGTCAAAGCAGAGCATGCAAACTTAACCACTCGGCCATGGGGCCTGCCCCTTATCTTGTATTTTTAAAAATTTCTACCATTAAAATGATCTCTTCACATTCAAGCCCTGAAAGCCCTATTATATTGCTTATAGGGTAAAAGTATGATTCCAACTCATCATCAGTCATTATCATGATCCTGAACTGGTTTAGGTCAAGCAGAGGGCAGGAATGGGTCAAAAAAAGTAACCTTGGTTGGGCTGGAGCTGAGGACGAGAAATGTTTCCCAAACTTCAGTCATTTGGATAGCAGCATCAGGATTTCAACCATATCCCCATACCACCTATATTATCATTTACTTAATATTTTTCTTTAAATCAACTAACTTTTCCAAAACTCAAATACATTCATATAAAAAGGAAAATTTATATATCAGTGTCATTTGTCATAAACAGAATATAATCCTAGAAAAGAAAATGAATAAAACAGTATCATTAAATTCTAAATAGCTACTGTTGCCATAAGAAAACTCCAGGCTTGAGGTATATTTTCCTGGTTAAAAAGGAGATTAAGGGGCCAGCCCAGTGGCACAGCAGTTAAGTTTGCACGTTCCCCTTCCACGGCCCAGGCTTTGCCAGTTCAGATCCCAGGTGCCACCTATGCACCGCTCGTCAAGCCATGCTTTGGCAGGCATCTCACATAAAATAGAGGAAGATCGGCACAGATGTTAGCTCAGGGCCAGTCTTCCTCAGCAAAAGGAGGAGGATTGGCAGGAGATGTTAGCTCAGGGCTAATCTTCCTCAAAAAAAAAAAAGGAAATTAGTAAGTGTTGGAGTACGTTAATGACATATTAGGCCCAAATGAGACTTTCTTCTACCTACACATAATCCAGGCTTGAAAAGAGAACAGGAAAGGGAATTACTTTCTTATGATGTGATTCTTTGCTATTTTACGCTTGTCCATTTGCCACCTAAAATCATGTCCTGCATAACTTAATGTCATCCCATATACTACCGCTGATACATGTCCTAAACTTTTGGAAACAAAGGTCTGGTGCATGAGGGTAAATAAGGCCTGGGTGTGGGAGCTAAAACTGGGGCTGAGTTCTAGAAGTAAATTAAATAAATCAAATTGGAGGATCTTCAAAGGCCAACTTCACTTCCTTTACAGTTTGTGTAAACACTTTTACAACCTGTGTAAGATTTCTCTTTCTGCATCCCCTCTGGCATCTAGGATAGGGTGAGAATACATAACAGATGCTTGATGAACACCTGGAGCTGTCTGACTGAATAAAATGGTATTAATAGAACAAGTCATCCAAATAGGACCCTGGAACCCCAAGGGGAAGATAGGTTTTCTGAAAGGTATTCCTTTATCTCCCACCTCCAACTGATAACAGGCTCAGCCTAAAGTCTAAGCAAGATGGGGTCATGCCATACACCAGAAGAGTAGAATTGATTCTTCTTTTTTTTTTTTTTTGAGGAAGATTAGCCCTGAGCTAACTACTGCCAGTCTTCCTCTTTTTGCTGAGGAAGTCTGGCCCTGAGCTAACATCGTGCCCATCTTCCTCTACTTTTTATATGTGGGACACCTACCACAAAACATGGCATGCCAAGCGGTGCCAAGTCCGCACCCGGGATCTGACCAGTGAACCCCGGGCTGCCAAGAAGCAGAACGTGCGAACCCAACTGCTGTGCCACCGATGTGTACCAAGAGTAGAATTGATTCTAAGGATAGAACCTTGCAAAGATGGTTCTTTCTCCTCTTTAGGACTTGGAGATCTGGCCTTTGACAAATAACTTTATTTATTCCTGTAATGGTCCTGTCCCATTTTCAAGTGGTGAAACAACTCCAAGGTAGCTTCCCTTCATAAAGGTCATTTATAGTAAGTGATGTGCTCCAGGTGTGTCTTGCACTGAAAACAAACTATCAAGGAATACTCCTTACCTGCCATACCTAAGAGACTGGTACTCTAAGTTTGTATCCGTTAGAGTCTATTTTCTTTCTTTCTTTCTTTCTTTTTTTGAGGAAGATTAGCCCTGAGCTAACATCTGCTGCCAATCCTCCTCTTTTTGCTGAGGAAGACTGGCCCCGAGCTCACATCCATGCCCATCTTCCTCTACTTTATATGTGGAACGCCTACCACAGCATGGCTTGCCAAGCGGTGCCATGTCTGCACCCAGGATCGAAACCAGCGAACCCCAGGCCGCCAAAGCAGAACGTGAGCACTTAACCACTGTGCCACTGGGCCAGCCCCCAAAGTCTATTTTCTTGACTTTGCACAGAGAACAAGTGATGGATACACAAGGACTGTAACTACTATTTATAAAATAAAATATCTGAGTCTCTCAAAGGCAGTTTGGGAAATTCAGGGCCCTCCTAAGAGAAAGATGAAAACACCACAGTAGATATTCAGCCCTGAGAAAGTCTACCTTAAAGTTACCAGGCCTGTGGACAGAGAGAAAACTGACAAACTGTACATACTTTGCCTTAGCATGGAGCAGGGAATTGACTTTTTCTCTGAGAAGGGACTTTAGAAGCCAAAGGAAAACAAAGACTAAAAATAAACTCCTCTCTGAAAGGGTACAAACCAGCTATGGAAAAAATTTCGGAAGTCTTCTGGTCAATGAACCTTTCTCCCCAACCTAGTTTGGTGGAACCAGCTTCTGACAGTGGCTAGAATTATTCACTTATGACTCCCCTCCCCATTTGGGATCATTGATGGCAACTTCTAAGTGACCAGTTGAGTCCCTTGTGTGCTTCATTCATCAATCAGTGCATTCTCAAAGACTATTAATTATTTTGATTTTCAACCCAAGTTAAATATAATCAGGAACCTTCCTGCTGCCTAGGGCCACCCAAAATCCCAAAGTTAAATGAACTCCAGAGGTGGGCCATCCCTCTGATCACTTTGCCTGGCCTCCCAGATCTTCAGTGCTTTCAGAGCTAAGGGGCCTCTATTTTCTCCTGCTCCCTGGCCTCCTCTGACTCAAGGATCTCCACCTCCCAAGAGTTGCCAACTCAGCAGGAGTTTCCCTGGTGTGAGTTCTTTTGCTTTATGGCAACTGACCTATCACATTTCTAATCCAGAAGTAGCCTGAAATTAAGATGCAAAAAACTGAATTTGGGAGACCAAAGGGGTTTAGTGCAATTGAATTTCAGGCATTGTTGGGTCTCCCTGGAGTTAAACCTACTGTGTAAGGGCCTCTTGCCCATGGTTTTGGAGCAGTTTGATAATTTGAAACATCACTTAGCCATGATAGAGTCCTTGTAGAGCCAGAAACCAGCATATATCCGAACTAGGACTCCATCCCGTGCCACTCTCCAGTTTGAATCAATATCACTTACTAGCTCTGTGACCTTAGCCAAGTTACCTAATCTCTTTGGGCCTCAATCTCCTCAGATGTAAAATGGGGACAATGAAACTCCACAGAATTAATGTGAACTTTAAATGAAATAGAATATGTGAATACATGGCAGATGCTCAATGAATTTCAGCTTCCTTAACCCTACTTTTTACATTTTAGAGGAAATCTATTCACCTGCCTCTCCTCTTACTTAGTAGGCAGGATGAGGCTTGGGTTGAAATATTACTCAGGGGCACCTCTAGGAAGGATGTGGGGCAAGTAGCTTAGGAAGTCACAGGGATTGGTCTCTTTCTCAGATCCTAGGTTACAATGGTAAGACCAAGTCTGAATTCAGCTCCACTTCACTGAATGCTTGCAATGTTCATTTCTGGGACAAGCCTATCAGTAGGCATGACCAAGACTCCTCGTTAACATAGCCCAGCCCAGAACCTTGGAGATGGGAGTGATTCTAATCATAGAGAATGGAGTAGAATGTGCTAGACCATATATCTGGCTTTTATATATGGCTCTTAAGAGCAGAAGTACTTATCACAAGAACATGACATAACTGGGTCCATATTCTAGATAATTATTTACATGACTCTCAACTCTTTCAAGCAGGAATCCCCTCTTATTCATGTTTATTTCCCCTAAGTAGCTACCATATTGCTTTGCACATTGAAGGTGCTCATTAAGTTGGATTGAATTGACTCAGTATCTCAGAGCATGAAACTGAAGGAAAAAACTGGAACATAACATTGCTAGAGAGCAAGATTCATACTGACTAAATGAACCAGGAAGAAACAAAAGGTAGGCAGAATCTTTTCTATGTGCCAGACTTTGCTCATGTAACTTTTATCTGTGGACTTTCACCATCTGATAGAAAGTTGTTATTGCACTCAAGAAGACTATCTAAGGAATATGTCGTTAGTAGCATAAATAGCTAAAACAGTGGCTGGAATAGATAGTCTTGTTTCTGAAGCCATGCCTAGTTACCATCAAGTGACAAGTAAGACTTTTTTTCCCCCCCTGTGGCATGGGTTTAAGACAACACTTTGCCACCAACCATTCTGTACTGCCACAGGGCTGGGAGCTTAGCTCAAATCCCCTCTGCCTGGGAAGAGTGCTATTGCCTAGGAGAATTTAAGTTTCTCGATCAATTTTTATCCTCTCTGTGTTTTGTCCTTGATGCTTAGAGAGTATTTTGTAATTCATTAGTTAAAATTTTCCTTTCCGTTAAGGCTTAGTTTTGCTAACTTCAGGATTGTTAGTATGATTTTTTTGTTTGTTTTTGGCCTGAGAGCTGAAATGGGAATGTTCCATACTGGAGGAGAGAAAAGCAGAGAGAGTGATTTAATCTTAGAATGGTTTGGGGTGTTAATAAACTGCTGATGGGGTTGCCTCCTCCACTAGATTTTTAACTCCTGAGGGCAAGGACTGTTCTTATTCATCTGTGTATCCCCACTGCCTAGTGGGGTTCCATGATGGATGTTTGATAAATGCTTACTGATTAATAAATGAGCCAAATATAACCAACATTGCAAAAAGTTAGAGGTGTGAAATTGGTAGTATCGGTAATATGCAGTAGAGAAGTTCAGAAGAAGAAGAAATCATTGTGGGCCAAGATGGTCAAGGAAGACTCTATGCAAGGAGTAGGAAGTTTCCACGGAAGAATTTGACAGAGATGGAATGGAATGTGGAAGGAATATGGGCTTCCAAATCAAGTAAACTCTGTGAGCCTCAATTTCTCCTCTATCCAAAAGTTTAAATTTAAAAAATGGGTACAGGAGCCGACCCAGTGGCGCAGCAGTTAAGTTGGCACGTTCTGCTTCTCGGCAGCCCAGGATTCACCTATTCGGATCCCGGGTGCAGACATGGCACCACTTGGCACGCGATGCTGTGGTAGGCGTCCCACGTATAAAGTAGAGGAAGATGGGCACAGATGTTAGCTCAGGGCCAGTCTTCCTCAGCAAAAAGAGGAAGATTGGCAGTAGTTAGCTCAGGGCTAATCTTCAAAAAAAAACAAAACAACAACAAAAAGTGGGTACAGTAAACCTATACCATACATAAAGAGCAAATGAGAGAGCTATATAAAGTAATTAGCACAGAGTGTGATGCACACAAAAGAATTTGTAAGTTTTCTTTCTTTTACTGACCTGTATAGTCATCTCATTGGATTTGAAAGCTGTCCTGATAGTATTCTGGAGTTTATGACGTCATTTCCTTCACCAACCAAGAAGCTTTCTAGACACCAGAGGAGCTATTCCTCTGGTGAAAACTACTCCAGGGAGGCCTTGTTCTTTCTCTAAGGACAAATAAGATAAATAACCATGCTGAATACTTTCTGTCTTTTATCCTTGAGCACATATGACCATGTTGGACATGGGAGACCTTTACTAGGCAATGCATCTCCAATTTAATTTCCATTTCTGCCTCACGGAACTTTATTATTGGAAGAGCTCTTGGAGACAATTTAGTATAAAGTTTTCATTTTACATATTTAAAAAAAAACCTTTAGCCCAAAACAGTTAAGTGATTTACTCAGCTAGTTACCGGCAGAACTGTGAACTACACTTGGGGTCTTTTGACTTCGTACCCAGCACTCTTTCTAACATATCAGGCTATTTCACATTTCCATCAACAATTGGCAACCCATTTTTTTTGGTGAGATTCAGAGACATCCTCTGGCTTGTTTATCAAATGACTAGGAGAATCAAATGATTGACACAAATATAAGATATTTCTGCAAATTCATGATTCCTGACATCTGTAATATTGGTTATTTTAGGTGACTTCTTCGTCCCTCAGTGACTGTATCTGGAGCAAGATGACATTTTGTTATTTCTCAAGATATTTACTTTTTCAAGTTTGAACACATTGTTAACATCATTTATTAGAATTTTATATTCCAAATTTCCATTAATTTTTTGCTGAATTTCATTTCTAATATAAAATTAATTAAACTTTAGCACTTTAAAGTTATAATTTTTCCCAGTGTATGTGCCAGATTAGTCCAAGAAATTGTGTAATACTTCTTTAGGTAAAGTGGATAGAAGACATATGTTCCTTAATTATGTTTTCTGTATTTAATGAAGAATTACCTTATCCCTTCTTCTACCCTCAGAGAACAATTTAGTCATCCAACAAATATTTATTAAGTACCTGCTATGTGCCAGATTCTATGCTAGGCAATGAGAATACAGTATTGTACAATGAAAATCGAGGGAGATGAAGAACAAATAATGAACAACAATAAAAAACAAAATTATAGAAAATAATGAGAGTGCTAAAAAGAAAATAATGAGGATAATGCCAAAGAGTAATTGCAAGGGACCTACTCTAGACAAGGTGGTCAGGAAAGCATTCTCTGAGGAGGCAATGTTAGAGCTAAGACCTGAAGAATGAGAATGAACCAAATATGCAAAGAACTTGGAAAAGAGTGTTCTAAACAGTGGAGAAGGTAAGTACCAGAATCTTGAGGCAGGAAAGAGCTTGGCATGTTTGAAAAACAAAAGGGAAACCAGTCTGCCTACAGCATAGTGAACAAGGGGGAGAGAATGCAAGATAAACTGCAAAGACAGGTAGAGACTAGATCATGCAGAGCTTTGTAAGCCATGGTAAAGAGTTTGGATCTTAGCAATAAGAAGCAAAGAGTTTTAAACAGGGTAGTAACATAATCTAATTTTTTTCGTTTTTTAAAAATGGAGATATGATTTATATACAATGTGATATACAGGTTGCATGTGCATAGTGTGATGAGTTTTGAAAATTGCACATGCCAGGGTAACTTATTCCTTATCAAATATAGAACATTTCTTTCAGCCTAGAATGATTCCTCAAGCCCCTCCCCAATCATTCCTCACCCTCCCTCATACCCACTTTTAGATTTCTTTCACCACAGATTAGTTTTGCTTATTCTAGAACTTTATATTGGAATCATACAATACGAACTCTTTTGTGTCTGGCTTCTTTTACTCAACATGTTTTTGAGGTTCATCCACAGTGTGTTTCAGGAACTTGTTTTCTTTTATTTATGAGTAATATTCCAATTAACGGATATACCACCATTTGTTTCTCCATTCATCTGTTGATGAACAATTGAGTTGTCCATTATGAATAAAGCTGCTATGAATATCCTTGTGCAAGTCTTTTTGTGAAGGTTATATCTTCATTTCTCTTGGGTAAATACCTAAAAGTAGAGTTTCTGGGACATAGGGTGGATGTGCGTTTAATTGAATGAAAAACTTCAGACTGATTACCAAAGTGGTCAAATCATTTTTACATTCCCATCAGCAATGTACGAGAGTTCTGTTTGCTCCACATCCTCACCAACATTTGGCAATGACAGGTTGTCTTTTTTGTTTTGTTGTTGTTGTTATTCTAATGAGAGTAAAATGGTATCTCATTGTGATTTAATTTGTATTTCTTTTTTTTTTAAAGATTGGCACCTCAGCTAACAACTGTTGCCAATCGTTTTTTTTTCTGCTTTATCTCCCCAAATTCCCCCTGGTACATAGTTGTACATCTCAGTTGCAGGTCCTTCTAGTTGTGGCATGTGGGACGCCGCCTCAACGTGACCTGATGAGCAGTGCCATGTCCGCACCCAGGATCCCAACCAGTGAAACCCCAGGCCGCCACAGGGGAGTCCTCGAACTTAACCACTTGTCCACGGGGCCAGCCCCCTAATTTTTGTCATATGTTTATTGTCCATCTGTATATCTTCCCTTATGAAGTGACTGTCCAAGTTTTTGCCACTTTTTAAATTGGGCTTGTTTGTCTTTTTATTATTGAGTAGGAATTATTTATATACAAGTCTTTTGTCATATATATGTGTGTATTGTGAATATTTTCTAGGCTAGAGTTTGCCTATTCATTTTCTTATCAATGTCTTTTGAAGCACAGAATTTAAAAAATTTGGGGGGAAATAATTTCAAATCTATGGAAAAATTAAAAAAATTAAAATAGTATAAAAATCATTTATAGTGACTTTACCTATGTTTACCATTAACATTTTTATCCATTTGCTTTATCATTTTCACTGTCTGTCTCTCTCTCTCTACACACACACACACTTACACATGCACGCACACAGTTTTTTTCTGAACAATTTTAGAATAAGTTGCAAACATCATGGCCCTTTACCTCTAAATACTTCCATATGTATTTCCTAAGAATATGGATCTCTTGTTACCTAACCACACAATGTTGACCAACTTCAGCAAATATGCATTGATATAATACTTTAGTCTATTGTCCACACTCCAATTTTAATTGACCCAATAATGTCCTTTATGGAATTTTTCCTCTCTGGCACAGGATCCAGTCTAGGATCACGTATTACATTTGGTTGTCATAGCTCTTTAGTCTTTAATCTTGAACATTTCCACATCCTTTCTTTGTCTTTCATGACATTGACATTTTAAAAAATAGAACATCCCCCCAAATAGAAACATTTTGGGTTTGTCTGATGTTTCTTCATAATTAGATTCAGTTTATGCATTTCTGATCAGATTACTACATAAATGCTGTATGTTCTCCTTGGGGTTTAATATCTAGAGGCACAAAATAGCCATCTTCCCCTTATTGGTGATGTTAATTGTGATCACCCGGCCAAGGTGTGTGATTTCTCCATTGTAGAGTTATTAATTTTTCTCTGGCAACTAATAAACAACTTTTTTATGGGGACACACTCTAAGATCATGCAAATATCCTGCACATCATAAAAATTTGCTCCTAGATTTAATATTTGTTGATATTCTTGCCTGAAACAATCTTTGTTATGATGGCTGCAAAATGGTAATTTCACAACCTCAGCATTCCCTACACATTTAGCAGTAAGCATTACACATTCTAATGTAGCAACAGTCCTCTCTCCCTTATTTATTTATTTGTCTGTTTATTTGTTATGAGTTGAGATTCACAGATTTCTGCTTTTAATGGCGTATTATTCATTACAGTCCTCAATATTTCTGTGCTAAAATTTTCAGATAGGGTCAATAGGAGCTCCTTGAAGCTGGCTCCTTTGCCCCCATTCTTATTCTGAGTAATTCCTTACTTTAAAGCATAACAAGATGTTCCAAGCTAATCTTGTACCTTCTGTGTCCCAGCTCTGGAATCAGCCATTTGCCCAAGGAGTCCTGGTTCTACAAAAAAAATTTTAAGGTGAACATATGGTAAAACTGACTTTTGTGTATACAGTTCATTTTCATACATGAATAGATTCTTGTAACCACCACCACAAACAGAATACAGAACAGTTCCATCACCCCCCAAAATTCCCTCCTGCTATCCCTTTGTAGTCATGCTCCCTGCCCAGTCCTCATCCCTAACTCATCCCTGGCAACCATTCATTTTTTTCCATCCATCAGTATAGTTTTTTGTCTTTTTGAAAATGTCATAAAAACAGAATAATACAGTATATAAAGTGAAACATCTGGGATGGGAGATTCCTTTTTTGGTAGGTTTTAATTATAAATTCAATGTCTTTAATAGGTATAGAAATATTGAGTTTATCTGTTTCATCTTGAGTGAGGTTTGTGGTTTTCAAGGAATGAGTCCATTTCATCTAAGTTGTTGAATTTATGTGCAGAGAGTTGTTCATAGTCTTCCCTTATTATCTTTTAAATGTCAGTAATTTTTATTATCTTTTAAAAGTCTATAACCACTTTCATTACTGATTTTGGTAGTTTGTATTTTCTCTCTCTCTTTTTTTCTTTGTCGGTCTTGCTAGAAGTTTACCAATTTTATTGATTTTTTTCAAAGAACTAGTTTTTGGTTTCCTTGTTTTTCCTGTTTTCAATTTCATTGATTCCTGCTCTTTTCTTTATTACTTCCTTCCTTCTGCTTGCCTTGGGTTTAGTTTGTTCTTCTCTACCTTCTAAAGGTACAAGCTTAGATTATACAATTGAGACTTTTCTTCTTTTCTAATATAAGCATTTGATGGTATAAACTGCCCTCTAAGCACTGCTTTTGCTGTGTTCTGAAACTTTTGATTTGTTGTATTATCACTTTTGTTCAGTTTGAAATATTTTATAATTTCACTTGAGACCTACTCTTTGAGCTTTGATTACTTAGAAGCATGTTGTTTAATATCCAAATGTTTGGAAATTTTCTGGTTTTGATTCCTAGTCTAATTTCATTATGGTCAGATAACATGCTTTGCATGATTTAAATTCTTTTAAATTTGTTAAGGTTAATTTTATGACCCAGAATATGGCCTATCTGGATTACAATTTCCATGTACACCTGATTATTTTTTCCACATACACTTGAAAAAAAAGTCTTTTGCTGTTGTTGGATGTAGTGTTCTATAAATGTCAATTAGATCCATGTGGTTGAGTTCTTCTATATGCTTACTAATTTTTTATCTAGTAGTTTGATCAATTACTGAGAGAAGAGTGTTGACATTCCAACTATAATTGTAGATTTATTTATTTTTCCCTTTCAATTCTATCAGTTTTTCTCCATGTATTTTGAAACTCTCTATTAAGTGTATACACATTTAGGATTGTTATATATTCTTGGTGAATTGACCATTTCATCATTATGTAATGCCCCTCTTTATCCCTGGTAATTTTCTTTGTTCTGAGACTTCATAGTTCTTAACTATTATCTCTTAAATAATACTTTGTCTTGATATTAATATAGCCACTCAGATTTCTTTCGATTAGTGTTTGCATGTTATATCATTTTTTCCAGGCTTTTACTTTAACCTAGCTGTATTATCATATTTGAAATGAGCTTTTTTTGTAGACAGTATATAGTTGGGCCATTTAAAAAAAATCTATTCTCACAAACTTTGTGTTTTACGTGGTACATCTGAACCTTCTACATTTAATGTAATAATTAATATGTTTGGATTTAAGTATACCATTTTATTATTTGTTTTCTACTTGTTTCCTCTCTTTCTGTTCCTCTATTTTCCCTTTCCTGACTTCTTTTGGGTTATTTAAATTTTTTTCATATTCCATTTCATCTATTGTGGGCTTTTTTTTTTTCTTTATTGTAAGTTTTTTCTGTGCGTGGTTGCTACGGGGATTACAATATACATACTTAACTTTTCACAGCTTACTTACAATCAATGTTTTACCAATTCAATGTAGAAACCTCATCACTATATTAGTCTCTTTACTCTCCTCCCTTTGTGATGTGGTTGTCTAATATATTACATCTACATACATAGAAAATCCTATCAAGATATTATAATTTTTGCTTTCAATCATCAGACATTTTAAAGAACTCAGAGGAAAAGAATGGTCTATTATATTTACCCAGATATTTACCATTTCTATTGTCCTTCTTTCACTCCTGATGTTCCCAGTTTCCTTCTGGTATGATTTCCTTCTCTTTGAAGTGCTTTCTTTAGTAATTCTTTTAGAGCAGGTCTACCAGCGATGTATTCTCTTAGTTTGCCTTCATCTGAGAATTGATTTCATCTTCATTTCTCAAGGACATTTTCTCTGGATATAGAATTCCATGTTGACATTCCTTTAGTACATTAAAAATGTTGCATCACTTCCTTTTGGCCTCCATAGTTTCTATGAGAAATCCACAACCATTCAAATCATAGTTCTATAAGTAATATGTTATTTTTACTATGTTTGCTTTCAGTAATTTTTTCTTTGTCTTTAGTTTTCAGTAGTCTGATTATGAATGTCATTTCATGGATTTCCTTGAGTTATTCTGTTTGGGGTTTGCTGAGCTTCTTGAATTTGTAAGTGAATGGCTTTCACCAAACTTGGGAAGTTCTTAGCTATTATTTCTTCAAATACTTTTTCTGCACTACACTGTTTCTCCTCTTCTTCTGGAACTCTAATAATACAAATGTTAGACCCTTTGATATTGTCCCTGAGGCTCTGCTTATTTTTTAAATCCTTTTTTCTCTGTGCTTAGATTGAAGAATTTCTATTGATCTATCTTCAACTTCACAGACTCTTTCCTCTGTTATCTCCATTTTAGTATTTAGATCACCAGTGAATTTTTTATTTTGGTTATTTTTCAGTGGGGTTGTAGTGATATCCTCTCTTTCATTCCTAATATTAGTAATTTGAGGGTTTTTTCTTAATCAGTTTAGCTAGAGGTTATCGATTTTGTTAATCTTTTCAAAGAAAAAACTTTTTATTTCACTGATTTTCTCAGATTTTTGTCCATATTCTATTTCACTGATTTCCATTCTTACATTTATAATGTCCTTCCTTTTGCTTACTCTGGGTTTAATTTGCTCTCTTTTTTTCTAGCTTCTTAATGTGGAAGTTTAGATCATTGGTTTTAAGAGGTATAAATTTCTCTCTCATAACTGTCATGACCACATCCCAAAATTCTAACATGTGGTTTTAATTATCATTCCCTTCAAAATATTTTATGATTTCTTTTGATTTCCTCTTTGACTCATGGATTAGTAAGAGGCATATTTGCTTATTTTCAAAATATTTGGAGATTTTTCCAGATAATTTTTCATTATTGATTTTTAATGTAATTCTATTGTGGGTATATAATAGGTAAGATAGCATACACTGTATTATTTCAAATTTTTAAAATGTATTCACATTTATTTTATAGTCTAGCGTATGGTCTATATTAATGAATATTCCAGATGTATTTGAAAAGAATGTGTATTCTTCAGGTGTTTTTTCTCTTTTTTTTGCGGAGGAAGACTAGCCCTGAGATAACATCTGTGCCAATCTTCCTCTTTTTACACTTGAGGAAGATTAGCTCTGAGCTAACATCTGTGCCAATCTTCCTCTACTTTATATGTGGGTTGCTACCGCGGCATGGCTGATGAGTGGCATAGGTCCATGCCTGGGATCCAAACCTACAAACCCAGGCCACTGAGACAGAGAACCCCGAACTTAACCACTATGCCATGGGGTTGGCCCCTATTCTTTAGTTTTGAGTGGAGAGTTCAATAAATGTCAATTAGGTCCAGTTGGTTTATATTGTGTTATTCATGTTTTCCTTATTGATTTTGTGACTACTTGTTCTATCAGTTACCAGAAGAAGGGTGTTGAGAGCTCTAAATATAATTGCATATTTACGTTTTCCTTTCTGCCAGTTTTTACTTCATATATTTGGAAACTTTGTTATTATATGAATACACATATATTGTATATAAATTTTTGATGAATAGACCCTTTTATCATTAAGAAATGTCCTTCTTTACCTCTGGTAATGCTCCTTTATCCTGAAATCTACTTTATCAGATATCAATATAGCCACTTCAGCTTTCTTATGGTTACTGTTAGTATGGTGCCTCTTTTTCACTCTCTGTTCTTATATATGTGCATCTCTTATAAACAATATATAGTTTGGTTTTGATTTTTCATCCAATCTGACATTGGTATGTTGAGTCCATTTGTATTGGTTATCTATTACTATGTAATAAATCACCACAAACTTTGAAGCTCACCATTCTATGTGGCAGATGTCTGGCACAGCATAGCAGGGTTCACTGCTAAGGGTCTCACAGGGTTGAAATCAAGGTTTCAGCTGCTTGTGTTCTTATCTGGAGGTTTGACAAAGGAAGAGTTCACTTCCAAGCTCATTCAGGTTGTTGGCAGAATTCAGTTCCTTGCAAGTATAGGACTGAGTTTCCCATTTCCTTGCTGGCTGTTAGATGGTGGCTCCTCTCACCTCCCGGAGGTCTCATGCGCTACTTCTCTTGTGGCCTGCTCACACTATGGTAGTGACAGAATCCTTCAAGGCCAGCTGCAAAATCTCCATTACATTTTGAATCTCTCTGATTCCTTCTGCCACCAGAAGGAGAAAATTCTTTTCTTTTAAAGAGCTGACATGATTAGGTTAGGCTTACCTGGATAATATCTATTTTAAGGCCAATTGATTGTAATCTCAATTACATCTGCAAAATACCTAAGGGGCTAAGGTCATGGAATCCTGCCTACCATACTATTTGTATATTTAAAATCTTTTTTTATTTTGAAATAATTTAGACCTGCTGGCATTTTTTTCATACATTTGAGGACCATTTTTATATCTTTTATGTATGTGTGAAGTCTATGTTGTTTCTCATTTTTCTTTTTCTCATTTTTTTCAGGTTTTTTGTTCCTTTGCCATACAATTTCTAATAATTCTTCATACACTAGGGATCTTAGCCCTTTGTCTGTGGTATATGTTGTAAATATTTTCACTCAGTATATGAATTGCGTTATGACTATGGGATATTTTTTTCTGACCATGCAACACTTTAAAAATTTTACGTAGTAAAATTTATCAATCTTTTCTTTTATTGCTCTGGATTTTGTCATAGTTAAGAAACTTTTCCCTACTTTGAGGTTAAAGAGAAATTTACCCATGTTTTCTACTAGTACATGATTTCAGTCTTTACATTTAGATCTCTAATCCACTTGGAGTTTATTCTTACATATGCCATTAGGTATAGACCTAATTTTATTTTTTCCAAATGGTTATCTAGTTGTCCCAATACCACGTATTAAAAAGTCCATCCTTGACTCAGTCATCCTTTACTCATTCTTTGCCATTCGCCTCCACCCCACCGCCAGAAGCTATGTATTTTGAAGACTTCCCCTTTAAATTATCTATTTTTAATTTACCTGGATATTTTTTGGAATTTGAAGACTTAGTGGGTGGTTTTAGACCAAACTTTGGCCCCATCATTAGGTCCTTTATTCTCTCTTCCCCAGTTTTTCTCCATCTGTCTGCTCACCACAAAGCCTGACAGCAAGGCAGGAGTATGGTGGGAACAAGGGCAATTATATGCTAGAATTTGGTGCCTTTTTTTCTTCTGATGGTTATTTTGAAGTGTCAGAATTCTCTGTCTTTAAGTTATGCTGAAGGTATGACTTTTGGGTAGATTTATTTATTTATTTTTTTGTTTTTGGAGAAAATATTGTGAGACAAGTAGCTAAGTGATCATCACTATTTTCAGCTATCTCAGTCCATTTATTTTTATGAATTATTGATATGGTTAGATTTAAGCATATCATCTTGCTATTTGTTTTTCAAACATTTTTTTAATTGAGATATAATTCATATAACAAAAATTCACTGTTTTAAAGTGTACACTTCAGTGGGTTTTTGTATATACACTATGTTGTGTACCTATCACCACTATCTATTCCAGACCTTTTCATCACCCCCAAAATAAGTACCCTTCCTATTAGCACTTAGCTCCCATTTCCCCCTCATTCTGTCCTTGTCAATCACTGTTGGTTTACCAACTGGCCCTGTACACAAAGGGCAAGGAGAGATCAAAGAAAGAGGCGATCACTCCAGGTTGATAGGTGGCAGGTTTAACAAGCAAGGGAACTTAAGTTACGAGGTTTGTCTTGGACGGCTGCAAGGTGAGTAGATCTCTGCACTCAAGGCCAGAATCTTAAAGTATATATAAAGGCCTTACCTGAGATCAGTTCCTTACACCATCCAGGTGGTCTCAACACCTTACTATCTCAAAGCTGTGTCTTTGGGCAGCTTCTAGCATGGGGAAGATAAGTGGAGTGCACATTCCAAGGACAAGGGAGGGGGGTGAGGAGCCTCCAACTGCCCTTCCAGCTCGTGGGTCAACTGGTGGTCATGTCCTCTTGATGACCTCCTCCACCAACCACTGATCTACTTTCTGTTTCTATGGGTTCAACAATTCTGGACATTTCATATAAATGGAATCATACAATATGTGGCCTTTTGTGTCTGGATTCTTTCACTAAGCATAATGCTTTCAAGGCTCATCCATGTTGTAGCATGTATCAGTACTTCACATTTCTTTTTATGGCTAAAGGGTATTCCTTTGTATGAAACATACCACATTTCATTTATCCATTCATCAGTTGATGGATGGTTGTCTCCATTTTTTAGCTATTATCAATGATGCTGCTATGAATATTCATGTATAAGTTTTTGTGGGAACATATGTTTTTAAGTCTCTTGGGTGTATACTTTTGAGTGGAATTGCTAAGTCATATAGTAATTCTACACTTATCTCTTTTAAGAACTGCCAAACTATTTTCTACAGTAGCTGCACAATTTTACATTCCCACTAGCAGTGTATGAGGGTTCCAGTTTCTCTACATCCTTGCCAAAAATTGTCCTCTTTTCTTGTGTGTGAGGAAGATTGGTCCTGAGCTAACATCTGTGCCCATTTTCCTCTGTTTTGTATGTGGGATGCCACCACAGCATGACTTGATGAGCAGTGTGTAGGGCTGCACCCAGGATCCAAACCTGTGAACCCCAGGCTGCCAAAGTGGAGTGGAGGAACTTAACTACTATGCCACCAGGCTGGCCCCTGTCTTTTTTTTGTAACCATTCTTGTAGGTATGAAGTTGTATCTCATTGTGGTGTGTTTTTTTCTTTTTTGTTTTTGCTGAGTAAGATTCACCCTGAGCTAACATCTGTTGCCAATCTTTCTCTTTTTGTATGTGAGTTACTACCACAGCATGGCCACTGACGAGTGGTGTAGGTCCACGGCCAGGAACCGAACTTGGGCTGCTGAAGTGGAGCATGCCAAACTTAACTACCAGGCCACTTGGGCTGACCCTCATTGTGGTTTTGATTTGCATGTCCCTAATGACAAATGATGTTGAGCATCTCTTCATGTGCTTTTTGCCCATTTGTATGTCTTCTTTGGAGAAATTCCTATTCAAATCCTTTGCCCATTTTTAAATTGGGATATTTGCCTTTTTATTGTTGAATTGTAAGAATTCTTTATATGTTCTGGATACTAGATCCTTATCAGATATATCATTTGCAAATATTTCCCCCATTCTGTTGTTTTACTTTCTATACATGTCCTTTGAAACATAAAAATTTAATGAATTTTGATGAAGTCCAATTTACCTATTGTTTCCCTGATTGCTTGTGCTTTTGGTGTCATATTTAAGAAACCATTGTCTAACACAGGGTCATGCTGATTTTCGTCTGTGTCCTTCCAAGAGTTTTATAGTTTTAGCTCTTATATTTAGGTCTTTGATCCACTTTGAGTTAATTTTTATATATGATGTGAACTATAGGCCCAACTTCATTCTTTTGCATATGCATATCCAGTTGTCCCAGTACCATTTGTTGAATGGTCTTGGCACCTTTGTCAAAAATCAATTGATTTTTGGGGCCAGCCCTGTGGCCGAGTGGTTAAGTTCGTGTGCTTGCTTCAGCAGCCCAGAGTTTCGCTGGTTCGGATCCTGGGCGCAGACATGGCACCACTCATCAACCCATGCTGAGGTGGCATCCCACATGCCACAAGTAGGGGGACCCACAACTAAAAATACCCAGCTATGTACCAGGGGGCCTTGGGAGAAAAAGGAAAAATAAAATCTTAAAAAAAAAAATCAATTGATTTTGACCTTAGATGCATAGTTTTATTTCTAGACTTCCAATTCTTTTAATTTTTTTTCACCATTTTATGTATAACAAGAATTTTGCAACAGAATATGTCCATTTCCCTCCTCCTGCATTTTGGTACCTTTATCACAGCTTTTACTTCTAAATATGTTATAAATCCCACCATACGTTGTTATTATTTTTTCTTTAAATAGTTGATTATTTTTAAAGAAATTAAGGTATGAGGGAAAACTGTTTATATTTACCCACATATTTATCATTTCTGATGTTCTTCATTCATACTATAGAACCATGTTCTTCTGCCTGAAGAACTTCCTTTATGATTTCCTATAGTACAAGTCTTAAGATAATACAATGTGTCTTAAGATTTTCTCATTATTTTTAGTTTTCAGAAATTTACTTTAGCTATATAATAAATGTAGACATTGGGTAGACTGATTCCTCCCACTTCATTCTTTTCCAAAATTGTTTTAGCTAGTCTAGTTCCTTTGCTTTTCTATATAAATTTTAGAATAATCTTGTCTATCTCTACAAAAAAACTTGTGATATTTTGATAGAAAGTGAATTAAATTGTATATTAATTTGAGAACTGTCATCTTTACTATGCTGAGTCTTCTAATCCATGAGTATATTATGTCTCTTCATATATTTAGATCTTTGATTTCTTTTAACAATTTTGTAGTTTTTAGCATACAAGTCTTATACATGGTTTGTTAGATTTACATCTAAGTGGTTCCTTTCATTGTTGTTGTTTTGTGCATTTATAAATGGTATTGTAGTTTTGATTTTTGTGTCCACGTGTCCAATGCCAGTACACAGAAATACAACTGATTTTCGTATGGTTGTATCCTGTAATCTTGCTGAACTCACTTAATAGTTCTATGAATTTTTTTTGTAGATGCCTTGGGATTTTATATGTAGACAATTATGTCGTATGCAAATAGGGACAATTTTATTTCTTCCTTTCTGGTCTGTATGCTTTTTATTTCCTTTTTTTGTTTAATGTACTGACGAACTTTTAGCACTACGTTGAATAAGAGCGGTGAGGAGAAGACATTCTTGCCTTGTTCCTTATCTTAGGGGAAAGTTTTTAGTGGTCATTCGAGGTATATTATTATGTATACATGACATCACAGTCTACTGGTGTCTTCATTTTACCAGTTCTGGTGAAGTGTAGAAACTTTACCTCCCTTCACATACATTTACCCTCTCTTGTTCATAGTAATTGTTTGGGATATATGAGGCAAACAGAAAACCAAGGTAATTCACACTGTGTCTTTCCTCAGGTTCCGAGGTCACTAGGCAGTCTGCCTTTTTCTCTCCATCTTTCAGAGTCTTTTTATGTTTGTTTTATATGTAATACCCAGTGTTTTTAATTGTACTTAGTGAGAGGAATAGAGAAAAGTACATCTACTCCATCTTCCTGGAAGTGGAAATCCTCAGATATTTTAGTTTTCAGTTCTTGAATTTCTATCTCCTTTATTATGTTTGCATCTTCCTTTATGTCCTTGAATATAGTTATAAAAGCTTGTTTAAAATCCTTCTCTACTATTTCCATCATCCTGTCATTTTTGGGTCTGTTTCTATCAATTCATTTTCTCCTAGTTGTGGGTTACATTTTCCTGATTCTTTCCCTGTATAATAACTTTTTACTGTATGTTGGATGTTATGAATATTATGTTGTCAAGTGTCTGGATTTTGTTGTCTTTTTTTTTTTTTTAAGCAGGTAGTTAATTTACTGGAGGATCAACGTGATCTTTTTAAGGCACGTTTTTAACTTTTGTTAAAGAGGATCTAGAATTACCTTTATGCTATTGCCAGGTTATTGCAATTCCTAAGGCAAGATTTTTCTGAGGTCTCTACTGAATGCTCAGGATGTTCAGCAATGTCTCTTTACTCTGGCTTGTGGGAGCTTGAACATCTCCCAGCTCAGTGTGATCGCTGGTAGTTGTTATTTCCTTGATAGTTATTCTTTGCTCAGTCTCATGGAATCTCACCCAATGCATGTGCAGCTAAACAGTTTAGTATTAGGAGCAAAAGTAGCAAAGATTCAAGGGGATCCTTGTGTAGACTTCTAGTGCTCCTTCTCTGAACAGATCTCTTTTCTACAGTATTCTGCCCCACAAACCCCAACTACCTCATAACTTTGAATTCCAATCTCTGTTTCCTCAGCTTGGTGAGATCAAAACTGTTTGATCCCCCTCCCTGTGATGTAGCTGGAAATTACCTCCAAGCAGAAAGCAAGAGCAGTCATGAGGTTAACATTGTTCATTTCCCTTCTCTCAGGGATCACAGTCCTGTGTTGTATATGTCCAGCATCTGAAGACATTTATTTCCTATATTTTTGTCCAGTTTTGGAACTTTTAATTGTGGAAGGGCTAATCAAATACTAGTTACTCCATTATGGTCATTGTGAAAAACCCTATTTCATATTTTGAAAAGATAAGTTTGGGGGCTGGAGAATGGACTGGGGAGGAGGTAAGAATAAAAACAGAGAGACCTGTTAGGAATCTATTCCAGAGTCCAGGAAAGAGGTGATGGTGGCTTGGACTACTTTGGAAATAGAGATGGGTGAATGAACGAGCAATTCTTATTAGTACGAGTCTAATATGTTGAAACAAATGTTTTAAATAATTTATTTGAAATGAAAATAACCTCTTATTTTCTACGTTTCCAAGTGTTCTTCTTTTCTGTTTGTCCTTATACATTCCTAGTGTGGGAGACAAAGACAATTATTTGACCTTTCAGATGAATAAACTAATACTTGAATGATGGAATCACTTGCCCAATGTTTCAAAGAAACCATACTAGATCCCAGGTTCCCTGGCTGCTTGCGACTTCCATAAGTGCTGCTTTCAAACTGGCTGAAACTATCATGCCAGATGACATGGGAGGCTTTAAAGTCTTTGGAAGCTTCTGCTTTTGGAGAAAATAAAGTTTTCCTTCAGGAAGTCTTTGTGTTGGAACTGAGTGTACTCTTCGTTTCTAAACTAATTGGGCTCATTATTATCCATTAAAGAATTAAATTTATATTATTTTGATGGGAGCTTTCTTCAAATGACTTATAGTAGGAGCTGGGAAAATGGATCTAGTCCCCCAAAGCATGAAGTTTCTGTAGTACCCACAAATCCACAGAGTAGAGATTATTTTAATTATTGAAATGATTAAATTAGAATGACCTTATAATTTCATACCCTAAATTGTCCCCATTGTGTTCTTGTAACTCAATGAATAACATTCGTTTGATGACTGTTTCATATTAATTCCCCCACATAATCAAGAGCCGAGACATGCCATAGGCAAAACTGTGGCGTAAATGAATTTTGCTCCCCTTCAACTTCATTTTCTTTCTATCCTCCCATCCTTTTGCTGAGGCTGTTTTCTTTCTTTCACTTATGGTGAATCAAAATCTCTCTCTTTTTTTATTTTTCCCTTTTTCTCCCAAAGCCCTCAGGTACATAGTTGTGTATTTTTAGTTGTGGGTCCCTCTAGTTGTGGCATGTGGGATGCCACCTCAGCATGGCTTGATGAGCGGTGCCATGTCCACACCCAGGATTCGAACTGGTGAAACCCTGGGCTGCCGAAGCAGAATGCATGAACTTAACCACTTGGCCATGGGGCCAGCCCCAAAATCTCTTCTCATCAAAAAGGCTGTAGCATGGCACAGTCGTCAGACCTGGGCTTCGATCCTGCCTGGTCTCCTGGACTGGTCTTGAGACTTTGAGTAAAGTTCTTAGGGAGCTATAATAATAGTAATGATCTCAATGCTCTAATGAGAGTAAAAGGAAATAATATATGCAGAGTATTTAGAACATTGCCTTGCATAGAGTAGGTGCTCACTGTTTCTTTCTTCTTTCATTTTGTGAACACGGATAGAAGTGTGATTAGAATAGATCTCAGCAGTTTCAGTGGGATGGGTGGGCAGTGGAGATGAGTCGCACATAAGTGGAATCAGTTTTATCTCTTTTCAGAACTCATTTTTTATTCACATTAAGCTCTGAGAGTTAAATCATGCGTCTTGTTTCTCTCCCTTGCGACTGAAATGACACACTTCTTTATTTCTCTCCTTTCTAAAACTGCTAGCAATGTTTTTGGCCAGGTCAGGTGTTCGTGCATATAAAAGAGAGGTTTTTAAATAACAGGGAAATTTCCATTACTTTCTAGGACTGTATTAGGCAGCCCGCTTCTGTGTTCCCTTAAGGCACTTTATCAAACAGAAGATAACTGATTTCTTGATTGTCTTTCCACTAGACTATAAAATCCTAGAAAGCAGGAACTATAACATGTTTATCTCTGAATCTCAAATTCTCAGCAGAGTGTTTAGTACATATGTCACATTCAACAAATATTTACTGAATAAGTGAGTAGGAATATAAGTATCACAATGACCTTCTGTCTTTGTCCTGTGAACCACCTCTACAAGTCTATTTATATGGATCTGATCACTCAACAATTCAACTGTTATTGATAGCCTACTATATATAAGGCTATTATGTGATACACTGAAGGATACAAAAATGAAGAAGACATGGTCCCACCCATGAAAATAACAAGGATTATATAAATTCAAGGATTATATTCTTTGTCTGATCAAAATTTTCAGTGGCTCCCTGTTGCTCATAGGATAATATCTAAACTCTTTGGTATGATATTCAAGGCCTTTTACAGGCTGGCCCTAGCTCTTTTTCAACTCTGTCTTCTCTTGCTCTTCTACACATATGGTAGTGGCTTTTAGTTCCATCTACCCAGCACACTTCCTAACATATCCTTCCTCTTAGGCTGTGGTGACTGACTGAGAGGAGGAATCCTGCTCTTCTTGATCTGATTTTATGAATGAAAATATTCTCCCTAGAGAATAAAGAGCTAGGATGTTCACTTATTGATAGACAAATCTTCCTCTTCAACCAACTGGTTTCCTTACTGCTTCCTGCATACAGCTGCTATTTCTGCTGGTAGCTTTATTCAATCACTCCTTTGGAAAGCCCCCTTCTAAGAGCTCCACGTTAGCCCTATGATTCCTTCAAGGCCAAGCTCGAATCCTACTTACTTCCCAAAGCCTTTTCTTCCTTCCTTGCCCTAACTTTCCCTTTCCCAGTGTTATTATAGCTTTCTATTCTGAAATCCTTTTTCTTTGTCACTTGAAATATTCTGCCTATTTTGTCATTTTCTTTTTCATATATAGATTCCTTTTCTCATCGTAGAACAGGGGTTCTCCACGTGTGATCCAAGGACCCTTTGGTGTCCCTGAGAACCTTTCAGTGGGTACATGAGGTCAAAAACATTTTCCACTGCTTGGCAAGCCATGCTGTGGTAGGCGTCCCACATATGAAGTGGAGGAATATGGGGATGGATGTTAACTCAGGGCCAGTCTTCCTCAGAAAAAAGAGGAGGTTTGGCAGCAGTTAGCTCAGGGCTAATTATCCTCAAAACAAATTTTTTTCAAAATAATACTAAGACATTATTTGCCTTTTGCACTATGATTCTTTCACAAGTGGAATCTTCTGGATGCTACAAAACCATGTGATATCACAACAGGTTAAATGCAGAACTGAGACATGGAAATCCAGTTGTCTTTTAAGCCAAACATTAAAGAGATTCACAGAAATGTAAATCTTTTTCATTTCAAAAAAGTCTTTTCATTACTTTTTTGACATCTTGTTTGCTTCCAAGATTTTGCAATTATGAATAAAACTGCTATATTTGTGTTTAATGGCACAGATAAACTTGGTCCTCTCATAACTGTACAACCCTAATATTACTGTGAGAGAAATCTGGTGGTTAAACTAAGTATATTTAAAAATTCTGCCTTCTCAATTGATCCTAAAATTCACATTCCAAGTTTTGTAAGATAGCCAAGGTCTGCAAATGTAAAGCCATAATGTTCATGTTTCTCTCTTTACATATGATATAAAAATGCTTCCTTAAGACCATCTGGATAGCCTTTGCTGGGCATGAATGTATCCTTGAGGCAGTTTATTCTGCTGCAGGGCTTCTCAAGATGGAGGAATTTTAAAGGAGATTATGCATTGTTTAAGAAGGATATTCAGTATACTGAAAAAGACACAGGTTTTAAAAACCTGAAAAACAGGTCCTCCTGGCTGATTTTAGCCATTTTTCACAACTTTCTGTTCTAGAAAATATAGTTTTAATAAAACTATGTTATTATATGTTAAGTTGTAATAAGCATATTGTTACTTTTACATCAATCAATAAATATTTATTTTCTCATTCTCAATTTCAATACGATAAATATTGATATATAAAACTCACATAAACAAAAGCTCTTTGAAATCCTCAAATTCTGTAGAGTGTAAAGAGGTCCTGTGACCAAAAGTTTAAGACTCTAAAGAGAGCAGGAAGGAGGTCTTCTTTGTGTCTCTACTGTCACGCACACTGTAAGATTTCAATAAATGTTAATTGACAGTGAAAATGTGGGAATTGGGGGCACAGATGTCAATAAGCAAAAGTAACTATTTGGGGGAACATTTTGTCATCATCTTAAATGTTATATTTTTATTTTCTAGGTACAACTCCCTAGCTTTAAAAAATCTTGCCTGTTTCTTCTGCTGTATGTTCATGGGCAAAATGAAAAATTAATATAAAAGTAAAACTTTATTGAACCTGAGGGTGCTTCTGGGCTGTCAACATAGGGGAGAAGATACTGTTCAAAAAAGTTTAAACCTGGGGCTGGCCCCGTGGCCGAGTGGTTAAGTTCGCTCGCTCCACTGCAGGCAGCCCAGTGTTTCGTTGGTTCGAATCCTGGGCACGGACATGGCACTGCTCATCAAGCCACACTGAGGCAGCATTCCACATGCCACAACTAGAAGGACCCACAATGAAGAATATACAGCTATGTATCGGGGGGCTTTGGGGAGAAAAAGGAAAAAAATAAAATCTTTAAAAAAAAAAGTTTAAACCATACAAAAAGTTGTCTGGGAATGTTAATTTGCAAATACCCCAATCATAGAATGAGAGTGCTTTAGTTAGGAGGTGAAAGAGTGCTATTAAAAATGCCCAAGATTAAAGAGAAACAGCTGCATTTAAGAGCCGCTTTGCACAAACTATTTGATTTTAATTGCACAGAAGATAATTGGCCCTAACTGGTTTTGAAAGATCTAGAAACGAAAGAACACCAGGAAAAGCAAACAATCATGCAACAACTATTAAAGCAAGACCAGACTCACTTCAACCTAAATTATCCCTTAAGGCGCATTCTCTGCAAACTAGGAAAATATTTCAATTAAAGTTTTCTACACCTGCCTTGGAGCTTTATTTAAGAAGCTGTAAATATATCAGATTTTTAAAAATGCTTTCCAATAAAACTAATTCTCTTCCTTATTAAAGGATTTTATACTTCCCTGTTCTTTGACCTAAAAGTCTCACCATTTAGGTGTGAAAGCTTCTGAAAACATCTTCAATCTTGGATCAGTCTTAGCTTACAACTTTAGATTAAACTGATAATCAGTCCTTCTCTACAATCCCACTGTCATCAAGTTTTTGCTGTGTATCTCAGGGACCAGCAAACTTTCTGTAAAGGTTTTACGGGTTGTAAGGTCTCTGTGGCAACTAGTCCACTCTACTTTTGCCAGAAAGCAAAAGCAGAGCCACAGAAATATGCAAAGAAGTAGGCATGGCTGTGTTCCAATAAAACTTTATTTACAAAAAAAGGAGGTGGGCCAGATTTGGCCTGCCTGCTGACCATAGTTTGCCCACCCGTAGTCTTTCTAGCCAAATCCACAAGACTCATTCCTGCTTCTCAGCAGGATATTTCACCCTTTGTCTTTGCCTAAACTTCTATAGTTTCCCAACATTAAGTCTAGTTCCAGTCCAAATGTGCCTGCATTTCCCAAATGTTCTGCTCATTTCTGCCTTCAGGACTTTGCATATGTGGATCCCTTACCAGGAACAGCCTCTTCCCTTCATTCTGCCTTTCCAAGTTCTACTCATTCTTTACAGTCTAGCTATACCTTCTTTATGAAGCCTTTATGGATAACTCCCATAAACACTCCTCTCTCCCTTTTCTCCATCCTTCATGACCATCCAGAGCCCTTAGTATAGCAAAATATTCTGAAATTACTTCAGACCATTTAGTCAATTACAAGACTACAATACACCAGCTTATATAGGTCTCTAATTGTCTTTTCTAGGCAAATCTTGCCTGAAGGGCCAGAGCCTACTCAGGGTTGAATTTACTAAAAAGCTAAGTAAACTTTCACTTCACGGACCTTCACTTGCTCAGGTCTCTGCACATAATTCTGTGTTTATCATTCTATATCCCCTTACTTAAAGAGGGCCTCCAAGTTTGTATAAGCTTCAGGATCCACAAAACCTGGATCCGTCCCTGGGCTCACGGCAAGACCTGGTACAAGGTTGGTACTGCAGAGATTGCTTCGTCTCTCAGTATCCACTTTCCTTGCTGGAATGCTTGCCTCCTAGGTTCTTGCATGAGGGAGAAATACACATCTATCTTGTTTAAACAACTGTTTTGTTTTCTTTAAAGATTGGTACCTGAGCCACCAACTTGCCAATCTCTTTTTTCTTTTTTTTTTTGCTTTTTCTCCCCAAATCCCCCCCAGTAGATAGTTGTATACTTTTAGTTGTGGGTCCTTCTAGTTGTGGCATGTGGGACGCTGCTTCAACATGGCCTGACGAGTGGTGCCATGTCTGCACCCAGGATCCAAACTGATGAAACCCTGGGCCGCCGAAGCGGAGCACAGGAATTTAACCACTCGGCCATGGGGCCAGCCCCTAAACAACTGTTTTTGAGGTCTTTCTGAAATAGCAGCTTAGACCTTGCACTATTAGCTGGTCACAGTAAGTGCTCGAAAATATTTATTGTACAAATGTGCCCATTAACTAAGAAACAGATCAATGCAGCACTATTCAGAACCATTCAGCTCCTCATCTTCCCAAAGAATTTGTGCTACATTTGCATTTTATAGAATATAGAAAGCGATAGGATATATTTACACAATAAAAGTGTATGTGGTTATAACTGCATTTTCTGTTTTAGGGAAGGCAATTTACTTTTGGAGCACCTATGTAAAGCAAATTAAAGTAGTAGTTTGCATACATGACCCCAGTAAAACGGACTGCTTACTTCACTTGGGCACAAGTCATCAATACTTTGCTTACTAACTCCACCCAACTTCTGGCACAAGAGGAAGGTAATTAAAGCAGGGAATCAGGTGTTACACTGTGTGAGCGTGTGTGTTGGAGGCACACGAGGAAGGTAATTAAAGCAGGGAATCAGGTGTTACACTGTGTGAGTGTGTGTGTTGGAGGCACACGAGGAAGGCAATTAAAGCAGGGAATCGGGTGTTACGCTGTGTGAGCGTGTGTGTTGGAGGCACACGAGGAAGGTAATTAAAGCAGGGAATCGGGTGTTACATTGTGTGAGCGTGTGTGTTGGAGGCACAAGAGGAAGGCAATTAAAGCAGGGAATCGGGTGTTACACTGTGTGAGCGTGTGTGTTGGAGGGTAGTGAGGTGGGGAGTAGAGGCAAAGAAAAGACTGTGAATGTTCACAGTTAGGTGAATGGCAGGAGATGGGTCAAATAGTGGTGGAGGGCAGCTAGGAGCAGCTGTCAATCAAGTAGCCTGCAATACCTCAGAAAGTAGCAAAGGGGAAAGTGGGGTCTAAGGCCATAGAAACAGACTGTTTATGTTAGTCAGCCCCAATCAGCTTATGAGAAGAAAGGGAAACCCTACTGTTGTTGCTAGATGGGTCTGAATTCTGTATTTCATCAAGGGAGTTAAGTTACTTATTGAAAAAGATCAATGGCAGCTATGGACATCACTTCATTATTTATTTATTTATTTATTTATTTTTTCTGCTTTATCTCCCCAAATCCCCCCGGTACATAGTTGTATATCTTAGTTGCAGGTCCTTCTACTTGTGGCATGTGAGACGCCACCTCAACATGGCCTGATGATCAGTGCCATGTCCGCGCCCAGGGTCTGAACCAGCAAAACCCTGGGCCTCCACAGCGGAGCACGTGAACTTAACTACTCGGCCACAGGGCCGGCCCCTCACTTCATTATTTTAAAAAAATTTCTATAAATGGCTATCTGTGACTTCTGTGTCAAGTTGTTAGATTTAGTATATATTGTAATCTCCTCTCTTCTGCTATGAACCCCTAAAATAACAGATAAAATTTTATGTATAAAATATATAATATATAATAATATATATCATATATACTATAATATACTATTTTTACATAATATTATATGTATTTTTTTTAATTTTAGGTTTGCTTAAAAATAAGAAGAGGAAAAATATTCAAGGACCAGACATTTCCCTCAAACAATAACAACAAATACCCAGGAACCCACAGTACCAAGTGAAAGCCAAAGTCTCTCAACCTATAGGAACTAGGGCTGAATATAAGCCAGGGGAAGATAGGAGGAAAAGCGGTACACACAGTGGTGAAAACTGGAGGCCCAGCTAGCACTGTCCACTCATTAACAGAATGCCAAAAGAAAAGCACCCCCCCAGAGCTTGGGCAGAAACAAAGTCACCTGCCTAATGACTCTGCTATGAAAAACACAGAACAACACAGTGGGATAGACTGTGCAAGTGAGGAGGAACAAATTAGATTGAGTAGTCTGGGAAGGCCTAAATGATAGTTGACTCGAATGACAAGAAGTTGCCAGCCATATGAAGATTTAGCAGCAGAGGGAAGAGCTACGAAAGGCCCTAAGGCAGGAAAGAAGCCAGTGTGGCTAAAATTTATTCAGCGTGAATGAGTAATAAGAGGTGAGATTGGAGAGGGAGACAGGGGTTTAGCATATATGGAACTTTTGGGCAATTTGGTAGTCTAACACGAGGCAGGAAGTCTCCTTGCCCTTTCTAAGCACAGACAAATAACAGATAAAATACAAAAATACATTTTAAATACATGGTTGATTTTTAAAACAAGAAAAAGAAATCCTCAGGTACTAGAAATGAATATCAAAACGGTAAAAAAAAAAAAAAAAAAAGTTGAAGCCCAAGCTGAAGCCACACGTCTCCTGAAGTGGCATTGTTAAAATTCCAGTCTGTGGCCCATAACTGGTTCCAATATCTCCATGACTTAAGCTCTCTCTTACCACTCTCGTTTAGGTGTTAGCAAACTACAGTCACAGACCAAATCTGGCCCACCACCCATTTTTGTAAATGAAGTTTATTGGAATGCAGCCAGGCTCATTTATTTGAGTATTGTCTATGGCTACTTTCATGCTATAGCAGCTGAGCAGAGTAGTTTTGACAGAGACCACATGGCACACAAAGTCTAAAATATTTATGTTCCGTCCCTTTACAGAAAAGTTTGCCAACTCCTGCTCTAGCTCTTTCTTTTTTTCTTTCTTTTTTAACAGCTTTATCGAGATATAATTTATCTACCATAAGGTTCACCAGGTTTAAAGTGTAGAATTCAATGCTTTTTAGTATATCTACAGAGTTTTGCAAAATCACGATAATCTAGTCTTAGATTATTTTTATCACCCCCAAAAGATACTTTACGCCTATTAACATTCATTCTCATCCCCCTCACCCTTCATCCACTCCCCAGCCCTAGGCAACTACTAATCTACTTTTGGTTTCTATAGATTTATCTATTCTGTATATTTCATACAAATGAAGTCATACAATATGTAGCGTTTTGTGCCTGGCTACTTTCACTTAACATAATGTTTTCAGTGTTCATCTATGTTGTAGCATGTATCAGTACTTCATTTCTTTTTATGGCTGAATAATATTTCATTATATGAATATGCTACATTTTGTTTATCCATTTCTCAGTTGATGGACATGTAGGTTGTTTCTACTTTTTGTCTATCGTGAATAATGCTGCTATGCATGTTCATCTACAAGTTTTTATGTGGACATGTGTTTTCATTTTCAGGTAGGTATCTAGGTATAGAATTGCTAGTTCACTTTTTTTTTTTTTTAAAGATTGGCACCTGAGCTAACAACTGTGGCCAATCTTTTTTTTTTTTTTCTGCTTTATCTCCCCAAATCCCCCTGGTACATAGTTCTATATCTTAGTTGCAAGTCCTTCTAGTTGTGGCATATGGGACACCGCCTCAGCGTGGTTTGATGAGCAGTGCCATGTCCGTGCCCAGGATCCGAACCAACGAAACCCTGGGCTGCTGCAGCGGAGCACGCAAACTTAACCGCTCGGCCACAGAGCCGGCCCCAGAATTGCTGGTTCATATGGTAACTGTATTTAACATTTTGAGTTGCTGCCAAACTGTTTCGCAAAGTAGCTACATGCTTACCTCTTTATTTCTGGTACTCTGGGTTCACAAGGAAATTATGGCTCATCAGCCAGGAAGGACTGTGGATAGAAAATAGATACTAGGGAGAAACTAGATCTTCAGGCATGCACTAAATTAGCCATGTGGTTCAAATTCCTATGGACTTCAGGAATGTTGAACTGAGAAATTAACATAAAAGTGGGTTAAGAACTGGTGAAATCCAGAGGGCTCCACGAACAGGGTGAACCTAAAAGTCTATAACTAGACAAACTATAATTTGTAGTAAAAGCAAAATAAATGTATTTTGACCTGTGGACACTTAGAATATTTACTACCAAAACACTCTTGCTGAAAGAACTATTAAGGAAAGTACTCATACCAGAATCAAAATGATTCGAAAAGGAAACAAGGGAGTATAAGAAGCAATGGTGAAAAATTTGTTAAACATGTTGATACATCATGCTAGTTTATGAGACTAGCATACCCCTGAAACTAAAATCCAACTAGGACAGTAAGAGAAGAAAAAAAATTACAGGCTAATCTTATCCATGAACATAGTTGCAAAAATCCCAAATAAAATATAAACAAATCAACTTCAATTTCACAATCAAGAAGGATTTTACCACAGGAATGGTTCAACATTAAAAACTATTAATGCAATTCAAAACTGTATAATCATCTAATATGTATCTAAGAAATTAAATAAAATTCAACATCCATTCATGATTTAAAACATCTATTTGCCATTGTGTAAACATAATCTTGAGCCTGTGGGGGAATGATATTTCCTTGGAACCGGGGATGGAAATGTGGGCATAATCTCATAATTTTTCAAAGATTGAAGTAGATCTTTAGTGTAACCAAGAATTATCTAGTATGATAGTGGTTTATGATTATGATTTTTAAAAAAGACATTTTACCTTTTAGTGATAAAATATCAAAATAATTACAGATGAAACAATATGATAGACAAATAACAATAAATAATAAAATTTATTTCAAAATAATCTATGGCAGGGCTATAGGAGATACAGAAGAGACCATGAGTTGCTAAAGTTGTGTGATGGATACAATGGGATGCATTCTGTTATTCTCTACTTTTGTATAGGATTGAAATTTTCCATAATAAAAAGTTTTTAAATTACCTGGAACATCTGTAAAATATTTAGATTTCAGGCTCCAAGCCAGAGATTCTAATGTACTAAATCTGACATAGGATCCAAGAAAATACAATGCTAATCTCCTCTATCCTCACCTGCTCCCAACACCCAACCACCCCTCCCGCCTATGTAGTTGTTCTCCAGAGCACACTCTGAGAAATACTCTAATAGAATGTCTGTTTCATTTCAAGTGATACTTTGAAATGGACATGTTCTTCATTACAGATAGTTACTTGTTATTAGACATTTTGCTTTGATTTCAAAATAACACCCCTGGAGAAATCACCTCTGCCCTCCAAAATGACTGAATATGTTAGCTTAGATCTCTCCCACTCAGAAGTAAATTGCCAAGAAATTTGTTGATGGACACATTTAGAATGCATCTGATCTACTATATACATTTTGGTTTTTTGGCTATTTTAATTCTTTCCCTGCATTTCTGAAGTGTGTATAACCTGCTCTTGAGCACTGTTCACATTTTACCCTCCTCTTTTACTCTTCTATACACCACCTTTTTCAGTTCCGCCCCACAGAGAAAACCCCATACCCCAAATATAAGGTTGGGATGCATCTAGAGAGTTTGGGCACATGGTTTTTTGTAAAAGAAAAGGAGGAGCTATTAGGATATATTTTCTCCTATTTTTCAACTCTGATTTAAAGTCTTCAGCAAGATCAGAGTACGTTTTGAATATGAGTAGCTATGCTCCATATTACAACCTTTCTCGCTCTCTTCAAGGCCCCTGCCCACCTAATTTTCAGGTGACTTTGCCTCCTCCTTTTAAGAACAAAACAGAACCCCCTAGTAGTAAACTCCTCTAGGCTCTTTCTATCTCCTCTACTTCTCCTTTCTTTCAACCTCACTAAAAGAGGAGTCCCTCTCCCTCTTTAAGGCCCACCCTTCCGCTAGACCTCTTGGTCACACCTTCTTGCCCCATCTTTTCTCTCTCTTCTATACTTACCTTGTTTCTGGAAGAGGACACTGGCTAAGCTCTTCAGTTTTGTTTTTTCTATTTGTTCTTTTCTCCCTTTCCTTACCAATCCCCTCTCAAGTTCCACTCCATTTCCCCTTCCAGCTCAACTTTTCCTCTTAATTGCCTCTCCTCTGCACATCACATTCTTTCCTCAACCCTTTGTAATATGTCTTTCATCCCTCCCTCATTACTCTTTTGAAAATGCTTTCTATAAGTCACCCTCACCTCTGAATTGGCAAACCAGTGGCTCCTTTGCACTCCTCATTTTCCTTGGCATCTTTGCAGCATGTGGCACTGCTGACCGCTCCCTTTTCAAAATAATATCTTGCTTTAGTTTCTATGACATCACTCCCTCCTCATTCTGCTTCTCTGATGGCTCCTTTTCAGACCCACTTGATAGAGCATCCTTACCTTCCAGCCTCCTAAACGTTAGCATTTCCAAAAGTTCCAGAGCAACTAAACTTATAAGTTTTTTGTGAAGGTTAAATGAGATAATGCATATAAAGTACTTGGCACTACGTCCAGCACACAGTAAAAATCATTCAGTGAATGGTTTGGATGATGATGATGATGACTTCATTATTTTCCTCCAGCTTCATATACTTTCTTTGAGTGGTCTCACCTACTCTCAGTGCTTCAATTCCCATATATAACTTGATATCTCTTAATCAATATCTCCAGAGTTTGAGACTTCTTTCAAGATACATATGTTCTACTGCTTATCAGACACTTCCTGACTACTACTAAAACTGAGTAGTCTTACAGTACCCTTTATATAGGGCCATTAATATTATAATTTGGGGATAACATCTTGGTCTCTCATACTACCAGTGGGTCTCCATGTACAGCACAGAGCAAAACCCTTCTCTCTCACAATCAGAATCGGAGTAGATAGAGCGTTACTTTAATAACTGGCCTTTGAAAACTACAGTATATCTTAATATAAGGGTAAATGCCTTCCCAGATCCCATTTCAGAATCACTGCTTGACTGGGAGCTCCTTAATGGCAGGGATTGTTTTATTCATCTCTGTATCTCTAGCACCTGGCATGGTGTCTGGTATATAGCGAATACTTAGTAAATTTTTCTGAAGAAATTAACAAATAAAATTAGGACTAGCTTATACGGGGTTCCCAAACTCTCTCATGTGAAGAATATTAAAGCTAGACTTGGGATTTCAAAAAGTTAATAAAATACACTATGTTGTATACCTGAAACTATTATAATGTTGTATATTACTACACTTCAATTAAAAAGTTAATAACACTTTTTATTAATTCCAATCCAATTAATTTAAATACAATTTAGTAAAACCATATTGCTACTTACCTCCATACAGGTGGTCTTAAACATTAACTTTATTACTTTACAAAGCCCTAGTCTATGACTTCTCCCTGCACAAGGGCGTGTTCCCCAAGCCCACTGGCAGTGAATAGGCCACCGGTGTCTGCAAAGAGGCCATAATATCTATGTAGACAGCCTCTGAATAGGTGTAAAAAATATTCCTAATTGCTTGTAGGCAATATATATACACTCTGAGTGATTTTCTTTCCTGACAATTATCAAAAGAGCACCTATATTTTTTGTGGAAATGGGACGTGTTGGATGTTCATTCATAAAAGAAATTGCCACACATTTAAGACACCCAGAAAACACAGCCATTCTCAGGCAGCATATTAGTGAGTACTATTTGTGCCAAATGACACCATTTTAGTAGCCTTCTTTCTAAACACAATCATCTGTTGAAATTTTTCATGAACCTCAACGAGCTAAAAATTAAATGAGGCCAATGACAAATGTATCAACAAGCAGCAACACCTTGTATTGAGAAGAAACTTCTGGCTTCTGAAAACAAAGATAGTTTCTCTTCGGTCTTGATGTATGGGTACATAACAACAGATTTCCCAGATTGTTGGGCTGTTATTAAATAAAAATAATTTTAAATGATAATTTCATTCACTGGAAAATATTTATTGAGCTATGTATCAGGCACTGTAGAGAAGAAAGACAGTCTCTGCCTTCCAAAATCTTAGAGATTAGTGGGGATCACAGATTAATAAACCAAGGAGAGGAAAGGCATTCCCAGGCAGAGGTAACAGTGTGTGCAAAGGCACAGAGGCCAGAGACAAGACAGCTCTTTTCACAAATTTTTTCATGTGGCTAGAGGTTGGGGGCAGATGTCGGGGAGAGGGAGGAGGTGATGAGGTTGGAGAGAGAGGAAAGGGTCAGATATGCCAAACTAAGGGGGCCTTATTTGCCACACTAAGAGAGCTGGATTTTATTCAGTGAGTGGTAAAGAACTCTCTGCTAGTGATGAAGAGGAAAAGACTGGTGGGGAATTAAATTAGAGGTAGAGAGATTAGTTGGAAGTTGTTGTAAAAGTCCAGCTAAGATATGAACAGGGCCTAACCTAAGGCAGGGAGGATGAAGAACAGGGGTTAAGACTTTCTCTTTATCACCAGCTTTAAGCAATTTGATTATGATGTGCCTTGGAGTAGTTTTCTTCATGCTTTCAGTGTTTAGGGTTTGTTGAATTTCTTGGATCTATGAGTTTATAGTTTTCATCAAATTTGAAAATTTTTCAGTCATTATTTCTTCAAATATTTTTCCTGTATCCTCCTCTGTCCTCTGGGGACTCCAATTACACATATATTAGGTTACCTGAAGTTGTCTCACAGCTTACTGACTCTCTTTTTAAAATTTTTAAGTCTTTTTTCTGTAGGTGTTTAATTTTCGATTGCTTCTATGCTATACCTTCGAGTTCTTTAGTCTTTCCTCCTGCAATGTCTAATTTAATATTAATCCCTTCCAGTGTATTTTTCATATGCAATATTGTATTTTTCACCTCTAGAAGTTATACTTAGGTCTTTTTAAATATCTTCCATGTCTCTACTTAACATTTTCAATCTTTCCTCTAGCTTCTCAAACATATGGAACACAGTTACAACAATTGTTTTAATGTCTATCTAACAATTTTATATTCAGTATAATTCTTGATCTATTTCTATTGATTAATTTTTCTCCTCATTATGGGTCATATTTTCCTGCTTCTTTGCATTCTCACCACTTCTGTTGGATGCCAGACATTGTGAATTTTACCTTGTTGGGGCTGGTACTCCAAGGATTGTTCCTCCTGCTCTTTTCTAGTGGTACTTGCCCCAGCCTCAGGTTGTTTCCTCTAACTCGTGTTCCGATCAGTATTTAGCTGAAGACTCAAGGGAGACTCTTTGCAGATCTCTGGAGTGTTCTCTGTGCAGGCTTGTTCTCTTCAGAACCCTGCTCTGCGAATTCTAGCTGCCTTGGCATTCCCAGATTTCCAGCTTCTTAGTTCAGGGAGACTGCCTGGTTCTCTCTCCAACAACAAGACTTAGAGTCAAAACATACCATGGAAATAATATCAACATGACTTAATAAACGACCAGAGAGGGAGGAATGGAGGATGTTGACATGGATGAAATGATGGTATTGTTCCCCAAGTTGGGGATTCATGAATAAAAACATAGACTGGGGCTAAACAGGACATGGGAGATAAGGAGTATGGTTTAGGGCATATTAAGGCTGACGTCCTTGTGGACATAGACAGCTGAATATATTCTTCACGTGCTCAGAGGGAATAAATGAAGTAGAGGCAGAGATTTCAAAAGCGTGAGTATGGAGTCTGAAGTCATTGGTTAGGTCATCCAGGAAGCATGTACTGAAAAAGAAAAGCAGGTGGAAACAGAAGTATGGAGAACTCTAACATTTAAGGTGCTGCAAAGGAGGAAAAGTCAACAAAGGAAACTTAGGCGTACACAGAGAAGGAAGGAAGAAAAGGAAGAGGAAGAGAGCCAAGAGAGATTTGTCATTAAAGTAAAGAGACAAGAGGAATGTCAAGAAGTGAAAAGTAGTCTGTGGCGTCCAGTGTTCCAGAAAGGTCAAGCATGATAAGGATAAAAAATTGTCTTCTAGCAATTTTAGCAATTTGGAGGTCATTAGTGACCTAAGAGAAAAGTTTTGTTTTGTTTAGTAGAACGACTTCCATTCACCTGCTCATTTGTGTGTTCATTCATTCATTCAATGGACACTTAAGTACTAGTGTTTGGGGATATAAAGATGAATGAGAGCCTCTACACTTAGGGAATTCCCTGTCTAATAAACAACTATTGAAATACAGCTTGATAAGTGTTAAAATAGAGGAAAGTATGAAGGACTGGTTGGTAGCACAAAGGGAATGTCAGAGACACTTTCCCAGAGGAAAAACCATTGAGATCTAGAAGGATGCAGAGGGGTTCATTATTTAAGAGAGGAACTAGAGGATAGAAGACATCAGGGGTAAAAGCCTGAGAAGTAAGTTTGCTTAATCCTCTGAATTCCCCATATTGTTAGGCTAACAGAATTAAGTCTGGTTAGAGGATTTTTGGTAGATCAAAAAATAGAAAATTGAAATCATGCTCTAAAAGGACCAGAAAAAAAAAATCAAACTTTTGGGGCAGGGCACAACCAATAATGAGAAGGGTCGAAAACTCAGTTCATAAATAAATGACCTAGGAAGTACCTAGGCCATTCTCTCTACTCTGGAGTCCTGACCTTGTTTACACTGATCAGGTGCTAAACTGGGTCCAGACCTAAAACATTTACCTCCTAAATCTAAAGAAGATGACCTTGTCAATTCTAATTCTGTCTTTCTTAAGGGACAAATTTGATTTTCATATCCCACTATATGAGTCAGAAGAATAGATTTTTCTTGCATATCTGAAGAGTTATTTGCAATTAAAACATTACTCCTATGCCCATATTTTTGGTAACCTGCCAGGGATAGTTTTCATTGACAAATATGAGTGTACTGATTCCTTAATTTTGAACTTCCTATTAAAGGATGAGGGCATGGGAAAGTGTAAGCTATTCCTGGAACATGATGAGTATACCTTTCAAATCAACATACTCCTTTAGAGACTTTTTTTTTTTTGCAGAGAAGAGCAGCTAGTCAACCCCAGCATATTTTTAAAAAGAGTTTAATAGTAGAAGCTCCAAGTTACCCTATACTTCCTTCACTACACTTAACCCTAAAGTAGTCAGATTCCAGCAAGCCTGAGGAGGGAAGACAAGGCAAGACAGATTAGAAAGCAAGAAAAACCCCAACTTTCTATGTGCCTTCCTTTTTGGGACTGTGTTTGTCCTTTAATCCCTGTTTGACTCAGCTGCAGGAAGAAGGAGGAAATTGTCAATAGCTCAGAGTTACCCCATAGGAGGCACAAGGACATTTGACAAATGTTTTTCCTATCTTGAAGACCAGCTGTTCTCCTCAGATGTTTTCCAGTCAAAGTGAATTTCTACATCCCTTTAAAGAGCTAAAGCTTTTCTACAAGGGAGAAAACTGGTACCAGCTTCCAGAGAGGAAAAAGCTTAAATCTTATAGAATCCAATACATCAAGGGAAAGAAATATGGTCTGCACTTTGAAGTGTTCTGTTTCTAGGCTTCCCCTACTTGCGTGGAAGCTTTACTCCATTCAAATATTCCCTCCAAAGCAGATGTCTATGAGAAAGAAGAGGGATAGCACAAAGATATCTTTCCTATGGTAATTCCCAGATGTGAGCTGCCCAGAATGATCAAGTGCAGCCCTGCTGTCAAGTTCCAGGACAATCATGCTCTGAGTTCTCTTGAAACGTGCTTCTCTCTTGAAACGTTCTCTTGGAAAAGAAGCCTAAATTTAGGAATAGGTGACAAAATTCCATCCTTTCTACTGCTGCCTCTCATCTTGTGCTGAAACGGCCTTATTCTCCCAGTCATACATGATTTGTGTATGGGTTGTGACTAATTCTAGTCTGTCTACGGCTTGGATAACTAAAATATATCTGGGTTTTAGGTTTTTGTCCTAACTGGTATTTATTCTAATATTTGAAAGAAGGTAACAATAAGAACAACAAAATACATATAGCTCTGTGTTTCATAGGTGATGTTAAGAGGCATTTTTAGAAAAAGTTGTAAAGAAGACTTGAAAAGGGACTGAGAGTATGGTGAGAACAGATGAACCAAGTTGTATGACAGAGAAAGGAATGGCTAGTTTGGACATTTTTTCAGGCAGATTTCAAAGTGGTGCCTTAGTAGCTGAGGTTTGAGAGGCTCTGAAGAGGGCATTTTAAACCCAGAAGTTAGGAATAACAATAGAACATAGTTTGAGAAATTTCTACTTGTACCGTGACTAGCAAAGTTCCATGTGGGAATTCTGGTATGGGCAGGAAGTAGAAAGGATGTTGTTCGGAAATAACTATAAAGCATGATGTGTATGTAAACCCATGCCAAGCTGAAGTCATATGTCTGTGCTCATAATTAATTGTCTATGGGTTCAGTTATATTGTTAGAAGAAAAAAGGATTAATTTCAACAAGATTCTTTTCAAAATCTCCTTATTATCAGTCTAAGTAGTTTAAGTGGCAAAGAGAGCTAGCTAAGAAGGATTATGGTATGAACATGTCATTAAATGTTAATTAAAATGCACCAAATAGACCACCTGGGAGACTTGGGCAGAGGAAGGGAAAGGGCATGTAAAGACAGAGAGGAGAGAGCTTTTCCTGGGCTTTCCCCTCAGAGGAGTGGCTGGCAGGGGCCTGGAAGAGACTGCTTACTCCAGAAAAAGCAGAGACGCCAACAGAAATAGAGAAGACCAGGAAGACACATGTTGCTCTGACGCCAGTGGTTCTAGGGAACAAGTTTAGGAGGTTCCAGTTTGGTCTGCCTGAAAAGAAAGTCAATATGGAATTCTATGGCTTGACTTTCTGATTTCTGACATTTCTTTTGCCTCTGATCTTACTATTAGGGGAAAAAATGGTATAAAGTTACAAAAGCTGGCTAAAATGCAAACATTAAAAGAAGTAACCTCAAGCATAGGTCATTATTCAATCGAAAAAGTGCAAAGATTAACAGGTAATACCTTTTCCAGTTTTGTTTAAAAAAATCTGGGTGTGAAAGCTGGTGGTTCTTCAGAATCTGAATTTTCAGGAAGGATCAGAAAAAGCGGATGCCTCCTTCTTGTCTATAAATTGTGTTTAAAATTCATTAGCCTGGTGTTCAAATACTTCCATAAACTGGTCTTAACCTCTCCAATCTTATTTCTGTTTACTACCCTAGACTAGACCAGAGGTGAATAACTTGTGGCCCACTAGCTTCCCAAAATAATTTCAAATGCAGCCTTTCAGCTTGAAGGATCCCAGGAATTTATTTAATCTGCTGTGAGGGAAATGTTCCTGTCTTATTCTGGCTTGATATATTTCTTTGGTTGAACCTTTACCATGCTTTTGTGGGAATGTGGGCTCCATAAGGGCAGAGACTGTATTTATCTTAGTCACTGTGTATCTCTGGTGGCTAGCACAGTGCCTGACACATAATAGACACTCAAAAAATATTTGTTGAATGAATGAATAAATGAAAGAATGCCCTAAAGCACTGAAAGACCATTGGAGTGGGATGGCCAGAGATGAGTGAGGGATATGGAGAAGAAGCAATATGGCTAGAACAAGAGCAAAGGTGGAGGTAACCTTAAAGATGATGCTTTCGGAGGCCTAAGGGTGAATCAGCTTTATGGGGATTCATTTAAAGAACAAATAGTCAGAGCTGACAAAGGAGCAGAATTAGAACAGTACTTGAGGAAGATTAACATGGCAGTAACCTGAAGAATAGACCAAGCTGGATGAGGTTGGAGCGAGGGAACTGAGAAAGAGAGCCTGGCACAGTCAGTGGCCATGAGAATGGACCAGAGGCAACTCACTAGAGGGACACTGTAGAGGTGGAATCTATTGTTCTTGACAAAGGACAGAGGAGTCAAAGGTGGCTTCAAGGTGCCTGGCCTGGAAAAATGCCACAGAGGTGGTGATGGCAGAAGGAGTAGCCATAACAGAAATAGGAAACACAGGAACTACACAAGTCACCAGATCACCAGAAAAATTCATGGTAAAAAAAACTATGGTGGAGTGTCAAGAAAAACCCAAATATTTAAATTTTAAGTAGTCCACTTGTGATGATACGCTAAATAAAGTTTATGCTGGATCCTTAAGTTAGATTTTTTCTCTTGAATCTCTTTGTTCTCACCAGGGGTAGCGTTAGCCCTGGTCTCATAGCTAGCTCTGTTTCAAGTGTTAGCAGTTATTTCAGCCTTGACCATACCTAAGACACTTAACAATTAGCATGAACTATAAGGACAAGAGAAGCAAGAGAAGATCTTTCCTTTTTTTTGAGGAAGATTAGCGCTGAGCTAACATCTGCCACCACCAATCCTCCTCTTTTTTTATTGAGGAAGATTGGCCCTGAGCTAACAGCTGTGCCCATCTGCCTTTATTTTATACGTGGGATGCCTGCCACAGCATGGCTTGATAAGCGGTGCGTAGATCCGCGCCTGGAATCCAGGCCTGCAAACCCCGGGCCACCAAAGCGGAGCGCGCCAACTTAACCATTATGCCACCGTGCTTGCCCCCAGAGAAGATCTTTTTTACTGGGCTTTGCCTGAACTAGACTCCTGAGATCTACCACATGAGCCTACTTTGACGAACTCCATGATGAACTTTTTCCTGTCTCAGGGCTGCAAACGTGTCATTTCCTCTGCCTAGACTACTTTCTTCTTATTCTTCTCAGGACTAACTCTTACTCATCTTTCAGGTTCCAGTTTAAATGTCATTTCCTCACCAATCTAAATCTGAAGTCTCAACTGTTATTCTCATTCACAGCAACTTGTTATTTTCCTTCATAAAATTTATCACAATTTGTAATTGTATGTTGATTATATGTTTATGTATTTATTTACTATCTAACTCTCTCACATGACTGAAGCTCCATGAGGAAAGGGTCTATGTCTGTTGTATTCACCCACTCTACACTTAGTCCCTGACAAAAAGCCTCATGTTCAATATGTATCTGTTAAATGAATGAATAATTGATCCCTGATCTCTTCAGGGGACCAATCCTTGCCATGTTTTCTAGTTTCCTTATAAGAGAATTTGGTAGATTATTAAGGAAGATTGCTAGTACTCTGTTTCAAGTTTTAGAAAAAGTTTTCTCATGTGAAAACATGTCATACTTCTTTGAAGAAACATTCCCCCCTAAGGCATAGTTTTTAGAAGCAAAATATGTTTAATCAACTAAATTATCTTTTTAAAAAGTTTAAATAAAATCTTATGTCAAGGGGACACATATTCTATGTTTGCATTGAGTGAGGTATATAAATCACAGAAATACTAATTATTATACATAATAAAAAATCCAAGTCAAAATTTCCAGGAATCATTTCTTTGTAACAACAGTGTTATTAATAAGGAGTTGACATGGACAAGACACATACATAAATGATATTAAAAAGAACAGTTCCTCTCCTTTCCCTGGAGGTTCTTGTACCCAAAGAAATGAGAGATGAATAAGAAGTCTGAAATAAGAGACATTTGGGAAAAGTCTTTGTTTTTTCCTTTTCTAGTTTCTTTTCTGATTTTGCCTTTTGTTTTCATATTGCCTCTTGTGGCTTTCACCCCTTCTTTCTCACCTTCTGTCTATTTGCTCCCTTCCCTTTGTTTTAGTGATATTAAACACGCCCCCTCAAATTCTAGCATTTACTGAAGTCAAACCTCATTTTTTTTCCTGGTAATCAGATCCAAATAGCCCAAAAGAGAATCATATTTTTGTCAGATCTTGATACAAGTACTACCCAACAAACTCCTGTGACCTGGGGATCCCCTTCTATTTTTTTTTAATTTTAAAATTTTATTTTTTATTTTTAATTTTTTTTGAGGAAGATTAGCCCTGAGCTAACATCTGCTGCCAATCCTCCTCTTTTTGCTGAGGAAGACTGGCCCTGAGCTAACATCAGTGCCCATCTCCCACTACTTTATATGTGGGATGCCTACCACAGCATGGCTTGCCAAGCAGTGCCATGTCTGCACCTGGGTTCTGAACCTGCAAACACTGGGCCGCCAAAGCGGAATGTGCAAACTTAACTGCCAGCCTGGGATCCCCTTCTAGAAGAAGGAGGTACTCTATGGCCCCCATGTAGGGATCATAGCAGGTAACTCAATAAATCATAGCCACTATTATGCTTGGTGAAGAATATCTGCTTCCCACTCCCACCTACAGACGTAAAAATATCTTTTGGGGGTACCAAGTAGAATAAATAACAAGTGTTTGGCTCTTTACAAGATACTTTTCATTCATGATCTAATTTACCTTTTTTTAATGGTTTATCAATTATTACTTTACGATAGTTTTAAGATTTTATTTTTTTTCCTTTTTCTCCCCAAAGCCCCCCAGTACACAGTTGTATATTCTTCGTTGTGGGTCCTTCTAGTTGTGGCATGTGGGACACCGCCTCAGCGTGACTTGATGAACAGTGCCATGTCCGCACCCAGGATTCGAACCAACGAAACCCTGGGCCGCCTACAGCGGAGCGTGCGAACTCAACCACTCGGCCACGGGGCCAGCCCCATTTATGATAGTTTTAAATTATACCTGAACAGACTTTAATTCTTACAATAAAACCTGTGAATAGATATTATTGTTATCACCCCCCTTTTACATATAACCAAAGTGAAGTTCAGAGAGATAAAACGACTTTCCAAAGCCAGCTCTGATGGCCTATTGGTTAAAATTTGGTGCGCTGCTCTGGGGACCCAGGTTCGGTTCCCAAGCGTGGAACCACAACACCAGTCTGTCAGTAGCCATGCTGTGGCGGCAGCTCACAAAGAAGAACCAGAAGAACTTACAAATATACACAGCTATGTACTGGGGCTTTGGGGGCATAAAAGAAGAAAAAAGGAGGAAGATTGGCCACAGATGTTAACGTAGGGCAAATCTTCCACTGCAAATAAATAGATAAATAAATAAATAAATAATTTTCCCAAGGTTACTCATCTAGTAATTGCCAAAATTCAGGCTCTAACTAGTCCCCAACTCCATAATTTGTAGTCTTCCAACATATAAAAAATAAATCTCCATATCAAGAGTAGGAATAGGAATAGAAACAGTGACAAGTAAAGGAACATGATCTAAACTTAGAGAGCTATTTATAAAATCAAGATGTGGTTTTATAACCACATATAAAACCAGAATCCTTCATGTACTGCCTCATTCCACGTACCCTTCTCCTCCAAAGCAAATGTGCGTAAACATCTTACATAGCAGAATTTGTCCTAGTGGGAAGAGTCATCAACTGCTCATAGGCCACTCCAACCAGAGGTGACTTATACTCTAATCAAGCAGCAGTCTGAGAGTAGGCTCTCTATTTCAGGTCCTTACTATCTCTTGCCTGGACAATTCCAAAAGCCTCCTAACAAGCCTTCATGCCTCTGGTCTTGTCTGCCTTCAGTCCACCCTCCACACTATTATCAGGAATGTTTTGGAAGTACAGATCTGTTCATGCCCTTCCCTTCTTATCATCCTTCAATGGCTTCTGTTTGGGGCTGAATCGTGTCCCCCAAAAGTTCATATGTTGAAGTTCTAACTTCTAGTATATCTGAATGTGACTGTATTTGGAGATAGGGTGTTTAAAGATGTAATTAAGTTAAAATGAGGCCATCAGAGTGGGCCCTAATCCAATTTGACTGGTGTTCTTATAAGAAGAGGAAATTTAGACACAGTCACATACAGAGGGAAGACCATGTGAAGACATAGAGAGCACAGCCATTTGCAAGCCAGGGAGAGAGGCCTCAGAAGAAATCAAACCTGTCGATACTTTGATCTTGGACTTCTAGCCTCCAGAACTGTGAAAAAATAAATTTCTGTTGTTTAAGCCTCTCAATCTGTGGTACTGTGTTATGGGAGCCCTTGAAAATTAATGCAACTTCCCAATGCCTACAACATAAATGTAAACTTCTTAGTGTGGCATTCAAGGTCCTTCATGATCCGATGACTCCTTCTCCAGCCTTACAATCATATACCGCATAAAGACGTTTTAGTCAACAATGGACCACATACACAATGGTGGTCCCATAAAATTAGTACCACGTAGCCTAGGTGTGTAGTAGGCTATACCATGTAGGTTTGTGTAGATATACCCTACGATGTTCACACAGCAACGAAATTGCTTAACAATGCATTTCTCAGAATGCATCCCCGTTGTTAAGTGACACATGACTGTATTTCTGGCTACTCCCTGTCTTTGATCATATACTCCAGAACACTAAATCTTTCTTGTCCCTATACCTTTGCCTTCTCTTACTCATTTTATCCTCCAAGACTTAGCTCCTTACTGCCCTCCCCTCCAGGCTGAATGAGTTATCCCTCCTCTACTAATGTGTGATGTCCCGGGAGGGGGACTGTTGTATTCATTGTTTAGCCCCTGACTCTATCACACTGGTCCATGCACAGGCATATATCAACACATATCTGTTGAAGAGAACTGAGGATGGGTGGAGAGGGAAGAGTAGTAGGGAAACCACTCTCTGTTTTAGTGATCTCCTTGCACACAGTGAGGAGTCAACTTACCCCTCTTTGGCAAGACCTCAGGCCTCCTTATCTAATTTCAAAGTTAAGAAAAGACTTGCACTGTGGAACTCAGAACATTGAGAACATGACTCATGAGTTTCAGCTGTCTCCCCCATGTCCTTCTCCTTTGGCCTCTAGTTTCTTCTTCATAGCTTCTTTGGATCCCCTAGTCTGTCTAAATGTGCATGAACCTGTCAGGCATAAGTAAGTCCTGGAGGAGGGAGGGATTCTCTTTCTCTCTCCCCCCTCCTCTCAATTCCTCTTATGCATTATTTTTGTTCTCTCCTACTACAGAAGGGCTTCCTCGATGCTACCAGGGAAGAAAGATGTGGCAACTTCAAGCTTATGTAGTCTCGTTTTAGCAACTCCAGTGGAAAAAGAGATTTTTTTTTTCTCTTCTGGGAAAAGATTAACTAACATTCTTGGGTCACATGCCTGCTTCTTCGACCAATTACTGTTGCAGAGGAATGAGGTAGTATGATTGTCCAGGCCTGAGACAAATTCTCCATGCTGCCCTCCCTCTACTTCCAGAAACACACACAGATAATCTGGCTAGTGGTGGTGGGCTGTTAGGGTCCTTCCAGACAAATGTATTAGCTGCAAAAAATGTTAAGGTGAGTGCTGACAAAGACGTGTACACAAATTTTTATAGCAGCTTTATAATACCTAGAAACTGGAAACGACTCAAATGTCCACCAATAGATGATCATATAAACAAAGTGTGGTATCTAAATCTAATAAAACCTCAGCAATAAAAAAGAATGAACTACTGCTATACACAAAAACATGAGTGAATCTCAAAAATCTCATGCTGAGCAAAAGAAGCCAGACACAAGAGTATATACTGTATGATCCTATTTTTTTTTAATTTTTTTAGTTATTTTTTTGAGGAAGATAAGCCCTGAGCTAACTGCTGCCAATCCTCCTCCTTTTGCTGAGGAAGACTGGCCCTAAGCTAACATCCATGCCCATCTTCCTCTACTTTATATGTGGGACGCCTACCACAGCATGGCTTGCCAAGTGGTGCCCTGTCTGCACCTGGGATCCAAACCAGTGAACCCCAGGCCACTGAAGCGGAATGTGTGAACTTAACCGCTGTGCCACCAGGCCGCCCCCCGTATGATCCTATTTGCCCCCCGTATGATCCTATTTAAATAGAACTTTAGAAAAGACATATCTAATTTATAGTGACAGAAATCTATAGTGGTTCCCTAGTTGTGTGTGTATGGGGGCAACTGACAAGAAGAGGGCACAAGGTAACTTTCTGAGGTAATGGTAAAACTCTATAGATTGAGTGGTGATAGTTACATAGGTGTATAAATTTGTCAAGTCACCAAAAAGTAGACTTAAAATGGGTGCATTTTATTGTATATAAAGTATGCTTTGATAAAAGTTATTTTAAATATATATATATAAAGTGAGTGCTGAGCTGTTGTAATAATAATCAAAATACTGATCTTTCAGGATAAAACCCAAGATATCCTTGGAACCCAACTCCTCTTTGGTTGGACCTCTAATTGTCTCTGCAGCCCTGTCTTTCACTGTGCCCCTCTCTTATACAATACTTTGGCATCTCAAATTAATTGCAGTTCCCTAAAAATTCCAAGCTATTTTCCCACCTCTTGAGTCTTTACACATGCTGTCCCTCTGCCCATAATGGTCCAGCAGGCAAACAACTCTTCTTTTAGGACTCAGGTCAAGGATCATTTGTGCTGCCTTTCTAGATTGCTTTAGGTAGCAAGTACTAGCCCCTCTTTTTCTCTGCACTATACACTGCACATTCTATTGCTTTCATTTGTTTGCACATTGACTCCTCTACTAGACTCCTGAGGGCAGGTATGAAAGAAATTTTTTCCACTGACATAAGTTTAGAGGTGTTTGGAACACTTGGACAATAGAGATTAAGCTAAAATTTCTTAAAAGCTCACTATGTGTCATAAACTGCTATACTTTTTCACTTCCTGATTGGGACTATCTTGTCTATGGCTGTGACATCAGAGTTTTGGAGGAAATCTATAAGCTGAGACAATACAATCCAGCAACATTTTGCATTTCTCTAACGTCTTGAACATTATCCTAAAACATTTCTTTAATTATGAAGAGATTTCCTGCTAATTATTAAATCCACATGTATTTAATTTAATCCCTGTTTGATGCATTCACACTCAGTCCATCACTGTTTTACTTTTAAGATCTACTTGATGTTTAAGAAGGCATTAGAACCCCATAATGCTCATTTCTGAGAAAAAGAGGGTGTGGGTCAAATTAAGCAAAACCAAATGTTAACAAAGTCCTCAAGGATTAAAAAGAATCTTTTTTTTGTTTTTAAAGATTTTATTTTTCCTTTTTAATCCCCAAAGCACCCCGGTACATAGTTGTGTAATTTTAGTTGTGGGTCCTTCCAACTGTAGCACGTGGGATGCCGCCCCAGTATGGCTCAACAAGTGGTGCCACTTTGGCACCCAGGATCCAAATCAGGGAAAATCTGGGCTGCTGAAGCAGAGCACGTGAACCCAACCACTCTGCCACGGGGCTGGCCCCTAAAGAGAATCTTAATGAGGAAAATTATGCTATGCTGTTTTGACTTTTCAGGCACCAAGTAAGTCGCTGTTGACTTGAGAGGTCCTCACATCTTTATTACATATTTTCTCCCAAGAGACTGTGAAGAAGTGAGAAAAGGAATAGTTAGATGGGTATAGAAATGTTTGGCATTGTATTTCCAGCAATATTTCAGTCTAGATTTTCTGAAAACTCTCTGCTATGAAACACCTAAAATTGCTGACTAAAATACCACAAGCATTATTTTAAATGCACATTTGAGCTCCTAAGAGAGCAAAAGTCCAGGGACTCTTTTTTGTTTTTTAAGTCCAGGGACTAAAAATAAAGAGAGAACTAAAACTGTAGGATAGACATGAATTGATCCTATAGATGGGGGAGTGGAAGACGTTGCTTGACTCAGTAATCAAGGACCTGGTGTTTTAAAAGAAACATGGATAGAAAATAAAGCAGGATGCCCAGGAAAAACTGGGATCTTCAGTCAAAGAATGAACCAGAATTTTTCCACCATCATAGATAAATAACACGGAAGAATGTCTGTTTTAGCCTTGTTCTGCATGAAAAAAAGTCTCCCTCAAGAATTTGTGACCATAGGCCTATCCTCAGGTGGGTTTGAGGATCATATTTACACTAACTACATGTTTTTATGACCTCTAAGCCAAAACATTAAAGTAAAAAATTGGTCCTACATTGAGGCGTTTGACAAGAACAAATACTAAATCCCTCTAGAAGGGCCAACCTCAACCCAGATCACACAACATTCACACAGATAAAGCCCTGCCAAAGATGAGCTCTTAAAAATTAAAAAATGTAATTTAAAAATTTACAAAATGTAAAATTATATATTCTACAATAGGCAAGAGTCAGCCTACGAGCTTATAAACAGACACCATCGAGAAAGTGAAAAGGCAAGGCACAGACTGGGAGAAAACAGTCACAACACATATATCTGTCAAAGGAGTTGTATCCAGAATATATAAAGAACCCCTACTAATTTATAAGAATGACACGACAACTCAATTAAAAACCTGAACAAACAGTTTGCACAAATACATCACAAAAGATATCCAAATGGCCAACAAACATATGAAAACATGCTCAATATCATTACTCATCTAGGGAATGCAAATAAGAACCAAAATAAGATATCACTACACATTCACCAGAATGGCTATAACTAAAAGACTGACAATACCAATTGTTGGTGAATATGTGGAGTAACTGGAATGCTCATATATTGTGGATGAGAGTACAAAATTATACAACGACTTTAGAAAACTGATTGGAGTTTCTAATGAAGTTAAACATTTTTCAAAATTGATGTAGAAACAAAAACCTCAGAATTAGGAAGCATAATGGATACTGAGCATAAAAATAAACCTAAATCCATACCTAGATACACTGCAGTGAAATTATCAAAAACTAAGGGAAGAGCTTAACACAACCAGGGAAGGTCTAGAAACAATGACCTACCCAGTAGTAATAAGAATCTTTAAATGCCCAGGTTGTGATCTTGAAATACCATTTCCCACAAAAAGAAACTAGGATATCTTAGAGACAGAGCTGGTTCTAGATCTAGGGCAGGAAAGTACAAGATGAATCTGGAACATTTTGTCATACTCTAGCAAGGAAGCTATCAAAGACCATGGAAATGTCAAAAAGACTCAGGAAACAACTTGAAGAAGCTCTCACTGGGCAAAAATGGGACAACTGGAGTGTCTATATAAATAAGTGTAATGGATTAAAGTTTATTAAATCCTTGAGCTCATAGTGATATTTTTAAAAAGGTCACATTCAGAGTAGGATAGGGAACCAATTAATTATCTTGAAAACTGGCAAATAAAGGGAAAGAATCAAGCATTTATCCTGCCTTTATGAATTATGTCATTAAGTAAACAGTAGATAATTGAAAGCACCTCTTTATAGAAGTATTTCAGCAAATAAATAAAAAAGAAAGGATTAGAAAATCACCAGTTTCTAACCCCAATGGATTAATGGATCTAGGCAAAGAGGATCAATGACTGCTAACATCACATAAAAAAGGGACAACCAGGCAACCACACATAATGTGTAGTCATATCACAGGAATCAAACCTGAATCTGATCAAGCCTCTGCATCCAGCTCCTAATTTGTGGGCAATACAAAGGACATAGGACAATGTGGAACTGCACCTTGAATATGCAATTAGTAAAATTCAAACTGTGCATACTCTACAAGTAAAATAGACCAGGTTCATCAACAGATAAATGTTAAGGAAAAGAAAGGGATGAAGAATGAAACTATAAATTAAAAGAGATTTAAGACCTAGAGGAAAGAAAAAAGACATATTAATTTTTTTTAAAAAAAAGCAAGACTAAACTGTAGTATCACACGGGTGATAAGACTACAAAGAAATGCAAGGAAATGATTGCTATAAAAGTCAGGATAGTGGTTATTTTTGAGGGAGAAAGGTGCTTGTAATTTGGGATAAGGAGCTAACAAAGTTTTATTTCTTTTTTTTTTTAATATTTTATTTTTCCTTTTTCTCCCCAAAGCCCCCCGGTACATAGCTGTATATTTTTAGTTGTGGGTCCTTCTAGCTGGGGCATGTGGGACGCTGCCTCAGCGTGGTTTGATGAGCGGTGACATGTCCACGCCCAGGATCCAAACCAGTGAAACCCTGGGCTGCTGAAGTAGAGTGTGTGAACTTAACCACTCGGTCATGGGGCCAGCCCCCAAAGTTTTATTTCTTGACCTGTGTACTGATTAAAAAGTTTACTTTATAGTAATTCATTAAGCTATACATGTAAGTGTGTGTGATTTTCTGTATCTGTGTTTTATTTCATAATAAAAATTATTAAAAACAACCAGACATGGTTGCACAACTTGGTAAATATACTAAAACTGCTGAAATATATACTTTAAAACAATAAGTTTTTATGTTATATGAATATCTCAAAAAAAGTTTTTAAAAAAGGAATAAACATTAGAGAATTAAAAAAAAAGACACTAGAGCAAAAAAAATCAGTTGATTTACAAAGGAATAACACACTACAACAGATTCCTCAAGATTAACAATGGAATCTAGAAGATCATGGAATAATATCTTCAAAGGATGGACTGAAAATAACTGTCAACTTAAATCTTTATTCAGCTAAATTATTATACAAAAAAATGAGGATAAAATAGACATTTTTAGACAAAATGAAGAGAGTTTACCACTAGCAGATCTTCATTGAAGGAACTATTAAAAGATATACTTTATGAAAAAGGAAAATGGGCCTAGGAGTAAATAGAAGAACTGGTGAGCAGAAGTAGATGGCATTGCTGAAGTGTCTGGATTTTATATTTAATTTATGCAGAATGTTGAGTAAAGGGAATGAGCACAAGAAACTCTTGGTCCCACTATTTAAACCTGAGCAATGATACAAAGGCTATAAACCATAAAGGAAAAAAAGATTGACAGATTTGAATACAGAAAAAATTCTGTATGGAAAAATATATCTTAGACAGCATTAAAAAATTATAAAACTGGGGGGGGGGCAGGGCCAAGATGGCAGAGTGAGTGGTCTTCTTTGTCTCTCCCCCGTCAAATCTACAACTAATTGGACATTCACTGATTAACAAAGGATATCCAGATAGCATCTCAAGATGCTTAAAAGTCTCGTGCTACTACACATAGGAAGGTGGACGGACTTCCCCCCAGGAGGAGGTGGAAATGGGTGAAAACTCTCTGACCCCCGACCCCCGACCCCCGGACAGCCTAGTTCCTGCAGGAGGCTCTCTTCCAGCAGACTCCACCATAGCATCGCCACACACCAAGGGCAGGAGTGTGCACTCACCAGCAGAGCGACGGTGGAAACAGGTGACAACAGCCCTACCCAAGCCCCCCGTGATCACATCTAAGCCCAGGGGGAATCCCCAGGGTCCTGCACCCACGGGCAGGGAAGGCTTCTGCTCGCCATTAGCAGGGAGGCCCTGCCCAGAAGCCAGAACAAAGAGAAGCTCCTGACGGGCCTGGCAAGGCACCAGACCGCAAGCTGCCACTGGGCTCACGGTCTCCAGTGCACGGCTTGGTGCAGGGGGTGCCCGGTCTTCCCGTGGACGTGCTTGGGGACACGGTTGGAGCTCCAGCACCTGGCTCTGAGGCGTGGAGGAAGGCTTCGGGGTTCCGCACCTCCCCGGCAGGGAAAGCCTCTGCTCTCCATTAGCAGGGAGGCCACGCCCAGAATCCAGGACAAAGGGAAGCTCCCAGTGGGCGGGTCCCCTGGCCCGGCACCAGACCACAAGCTGCTGCTGGGCTCACGGTCTCCGGTGCACGGGTGGTGTAGGGGGCGCCCAGACTTCCCATAGACATGCTTGGGGAACAGTTGGAGCTCCATCGCCTGGCTCTGTGGCACGGGGGAAGGCTCTGGGGTCCCGCACCTCCCCAGCAGGGAAAGCCTCTGCTCGCCATTAGCAGGGAGGCCACACCCACAATCCAGGACAAAGGGAAGCTCCCGGTGGACGGATTCCCCGGCACGGCACCAGACTGTAAGCTGCTGCTGGGCTCATGGTCTCTGGCACACGGGTCAGTGCAGGGGGTGCCCAGACTTCCTGTGGATGTGCTTGGGGACTGGGTGGAGCTCCAACACGTGGCTCTGCGGCCTGGGCCATCACTCCAGGATCCCGCACCCTCCAGCAGGGAGGGCCTCTGCTCGACACTGGCAGGGAGGCCCCGCCCAGCATTCGGAACACCAGGAAGCTCCCTAGAGCAGAATTCCCCACAAGGCAGCAGCTTACAAGCCACCACCAGGCCCATGGACTCTGGCCGTGTCCCAGACAAGGCAAGGGGCTCCCAGAGATCCCGTGACAGTGGAGTGGGGCAGAGCACAGCTCCGGTGAAACGGCTACATAGCCCAGGGGGGAAGTCCAGGTTCCTACAGCAGCCTCAGCGAAAGCCTCTGCACAGCACTAGTGGAGAGGTCCCGACTGGCAATCGCAAGGCGGGAAGGCCCTGGGGCAAAAGCAGCACAGCTAGGTGAGCTAACAACAGACTGCAGAAGATACCCATAGCTCTGCTGGGACCTATAGTGGACAAGTGTGATCTGGTGGGCTCTGTTAGGGACAAATTGGTGATTATAGGTGATCCTGCTCCTGGCTGATGGGAAAGCCCACAACACCGCTGCAGACCACAAGGAGGGAGTGCGTCTAAGTGGGCTGCAGCAGTAGGCACCAGCAGCCTGAGGCCCCCTTGTGATTGCCCCCACAACCAATGAGGGACACCACAGGACCACTGTTATGACGAGGAGGGGTCCAGGCCCAGTCAGTAACAGCTGACAGGGTTCCTGGTTGGTGCAGTCTAAACAGCTGCCCCCCCACACACCAGTCGCAACAAGTGGAAGCAGCGACTAAACTCTATCTCTATGAGGAGGCACAAATCCACGCCATCAAGCACTATGAAAAAATATATTAAATCTCCAGAACAGAAAGAAAATGATAAGCATCCAGAAAACAATCCCAAAGATAATGAAATCTATAACATAAATGACGATGATTTCAAAACTGCCATTATGAATAAACTCAACAAGTTAAAAGAGTATTCAGATAGACAACTCAATGAGTTCAGGAGCTATGTCACAAAAGAGCTTGACACTATAAAGAAGAACCAATTAGAAATACTGGAGATGAAGAACACAGTGGAGGAGATTAAGAAAAATCTGGACTCTCTGAACAGTAGGGTCGATAACATGGAGGACAGAATTAGCAATTTGGAGGACAGGAATATAGAAATGCTGCAGGCAGAGGAGGAGAGAGAACTAAGACTAAAAAGAAATGAAGAAACTTCCGAGACTTATCCGACTCAATTAGGAGATGCAACATAAGGATTATAGGTATATCAGAGGGAGAAGAGAAGGAGAAGGGGGCAGAAGGCCTGTTCAAAGAAATAATAGCTGAGAACTTTCCAAACTTGGGAAGAGAGATGGAACTTCATGTGACAGAGCCAATACATCTCCAAACTTTATTAATGCAAGAAGACCAACCCCAAGGCATATAGTAGTGAAACTAGCAAAAGTCAATGACAAAGAGAAAATACTAAGGGCAGCCAGGCAGAAGAAAATAACTTACAAAGGAAACCCCATAAGGCTATCAGCAGATTTCTCAGGAGAGACCTTACAGGCTAGAAGAGATTGGAATGAAATATTCAAAACTCTGAAGGACAAAAACCTGCAGCCAAGAATACTCTACCCAGCGAAAATATCCTTCAAATACAATGGAGAAATAAAAACTTTCCCAGATAAACAAAAGTTAAGGGAGTTCATCACCACAAAACCTCCTCTTCAAGAAATGCTCAGGAAGAAACTCATTCCTGAAAAATCAGAAAAAGGAAAGGGGTTACAAAATCCAGAACAAAGGAGATAAGCAGAAGGACAATAACACAAAGTAACAGCTCTCCATCAGGACAAAATGCAAAAGAACCGGAAAACAAGTGATAAAATGGCAACAGTAGGCCCCCACGTTTCAATAATCACACTAAACGTGAATGGATTGAACTCTCCAATCAAAAGGCACAGAGTGGCAGGATGGATCAAACAACAAGATCCAACAATATGCTGCCTCCAGGAAACACACCTCAGCCCCAAAGACAAACACAGACTCAAAGTGAAGGGATGGAAGACAATACTCCAAGCTAATAATGAACAAAAGAAAGCAGCTGTTGCCATACTTATATCAGACAAAGTAGACTTTAAAGCAAAGCAGATAAAGAAAGACAAAGAGGGGCAGTATATAATGATAAAAGGGATGTTCCACCAAGATGACATAACACTTATAAATATAGATGCACCTATCACAGGAGCAGCAAAATTCGTACAGAAACTATTAACAAAACTAAAAGGAGACATCAACAGCAATACAATAATAGTAGGGGACCTCAACACCCCATTAACACCAATGGACAAATCATCCAGACAGAAAATCAACAAGGAAATTATAGAATTAAATGAAAAATTAGATCAGATGGACGTAATAGATATATATAGGACACTTCATCCAAAAACAGCACATTACACATTCTTCTCAAGTGCGCATGGAACATTCTCAAGGATAGACCATATCTTGGGAAACAAAACAAGCATCAATAAGTTCAAGAGGGTTGAAATAATATCAAGCATCTTTTCTGATCACAATGCTATGAAACTAGAAATCAACTACAAGAATAAAGCTGCGAAAGGGCCAAAAATGTGGAGACTAAACAACATGCTACTGAACAATGGATTATTGAAGAAATTAAAGAAAAAAATCAAATATTATCTGGAGACAAATGAAAATGAAAACACACCGTACCAAATTATTTGGGATGCAGCAAAGGCAGTCCTAAGAGGGAAATTCATTGCAATACAGGCTCACCTCAATAAGCAAGAAAAATCTTACATAAACAACCTCAAATGACACCTAATGGAATTAGAAAAAAGAAGAACAAACAAAGCCCAAAGTCGTAGAAGAAGGGAAATAATAAAAATTAGAGCAGAAATAAATTATATTGAAACAAAAAAGACAGTAGCAAGGATCAATGAAACAAAGAGTTGGTTCTTCAAAAAAATTAATAAAATCGACAAACCCTTAGCCACTAAAAAAAAAGAGAGAAGACTCACTAAAAAAAAAGAGAAGTCTCAAATAAATAAAATTAGAAATGAGAGAGGAGAAATCACAACAGATACCAAAGAAATACAAAGGATCATAAGAGAATACTATGAAAAACTATATGCCAACAAATTGAACAACCTGGAAGAAATGGATAAATTCCTAGACTCGTACAACCTACCCAAACTGAATCAGGAAGAAATAGAGAATCTGAATAGACCAATCACAAGTAAAGAAATAGAAACAGTAACCAAAAACCTACCCAAAAATAAGAGTCCAGGACCAGACGGCTTCTCTGGAGAATTCTACCAAACATTCAAAGAAGATTTAATACCTATCCTTCTCAAACTATTCCAGAAAATAGAGGAAGATGGAGCACTCCCTAATACATGCTATGAAGCCAACATCACCCTGATCCCCAAACCTGACAAGGACAACACAAAGAAGGAAAACTACAGGCCAATATCACTGATGAACATAGATGCAAAAATCCTCAACAAAATTTTGGCAAACCAAATACAGCAATATATCAAAAAGATTATACACCATGATCAAGTGGGATTTACACCAGGGACACAGGGACAGTTCAACATCCGCAAGTCAATCAACGTGATTCACTACTTTAACAAAATGAGAAACAAAAACCACATGATCATCTCAATAGATGCAGAGAAAGCATTCCACAAGATCCAACATCCATTTATGATAAAAACCCTCAATAAAATAGGTATAGAAGGAAAGTACCTTAACATAATAAAGGCCATATATGACAAACCCACAGCCAACGTCATACTCAATGGACAAAAACTGAAATCCATCCCTCTCAGAACAGGAACAAGACAAGGGTGCCCACTTTCACCACTCTTATTCAACATAGTACTGGAGGTTTTGGCCAGAGCTATTCGGCAGGAAAAAGAAATAAAAGGAATACAAATAGGCAATGAAGAAGTAAAACTCTCGCTGTTTGCAGACGACATGATCTTATATATAGAAAACCCCAAAGAATCCATAGAAAAACTATTAGAAACAATCAACAACTACAGCAAAGTTGCAGGGTATAAAATCAACATACATAAATCAGTAGCATTTCTATATGCTAACAATGAACTAACAGAAAAAGATCTCAGGAACTCAATCCCATTCACGATCGCAACAAAAAGAATAAAATGCCCTTGGGATAAATTTAACCAAGGAAGTGAAAGATCTATACAAAGAAAACTACAAGATCTTCTTGAAAGAAATCGATGACGACATAAAGAGATGGAAAGACATTCCATGCACATGGATTGGAAGAATAAACATAGTTAAAATGTCCATACTACCTAAAGCAATCTACAGATTCAATGCTATCCCAATCAGAATTCCAATGTCATTCTTTACAGAAATTGAACAGAGAATCCTAAAATTCATATGGGGCAATAAAAGACCCCGAATCGCTAAAGCAATCCTGAGAAAGAAGAACAAAGCTGGAGACATCACAATCCCTGACTTCAAAACATACTACAAAGCCACAGTAATCAAAACAGCATGGTACTGGTACAAAAACAGGTGCACAGATCAATGGAACAGAATTGAAAGCCCAGAAATAAAACCACACATCTATGGACAGCTAATCTTTAACAAAGGAGCTGAGGGCCTACAATGGAGGAAAGAAAGTCTCTTCAACAAATGGTGCTGGGAAAACTGGACAGCCACATGTAAAAGAATGAAAATCAACCATTCTTTTTCACCATTTACTAAAATCAACTCAAAATGGATCAAAGACCTAAAGATTAGGCCTGAAACAATAAGTCTTCTAGAAGAGAATATCAGCAGCACAGTCTTTGGCATCAGCTTCAAACGAATCTTTTCGGACACCATAACCCCTCACATGAGGGAAACAACAGAAAGAATAAACACATGGGACTTCATCAGGCTAAAGAGCTTCTTCAAGGCAAGGGAAAACAGGATTGAAACAAAAAAAACAGCCCACTAATTGGGAAAAAATATTCACAAATTATTTATCCGACAAAGGGTTAATCTCCATAATATACAAAGAACTCACACAACTCAACAATAAAAAATCAAATAACCCAATTACAAAATGGGCAGGGGACATGAACAGACATTTCTCCAAAGAAGATATACGGATGGCCAATAGACACATGAAAAGATGCTCATCATCACTAATCATCAGGGAAATGCAAATCAAAACTACACTAAGATATCACCTTACACCTGTTAGAATGGCAAAAATATCTAAAACCAAGAGTGACAAATGTTGGAGAGGCTGTGGAGAAAAGGGAACCCTCATACACTGTTGGTGGGAATGCAAACTGGTGCAGCCACTATGGAAAACAGTATGGAGATTCCTCAAAAAGTTAAGAATAGGAATACCTTATGACCCAGCCATCCCACTACTGGGTATCTATCCTAAGAAACTGAAATCAGCAATTCCAGAAGTTCCATGCACCCCTATCTTCATTGCAGCATTATTCACAATAGCCAAGTCATGGAACCAACATAAGTGCCCAGCAACTCATGATTGGATAAAGAAGATGTGGTATATATATACAATAGAATACTACTCAGCCATAAAAAAGGACAAAGTCATCCCATTCACAACAACATGGATAGACCTTGAGGGTATTATGTTGAGTGAAATAAGCCAGACAGAGAAAGACGTACTCTGTATGACTCCACTGATAGGTGGTAGTTAACATATGGACAAAGAGAACTGATCGATGGTTGCCAGGGGAAAGGCGGGTTGGGGGAGAGCACTAGGGGTGAAGTGGTGTACTTACAACATGACTAATAAGGATGTACAACTGTAATTTCACAAGGATGTTAACTTTTATAACCTTAATAAAAAAAATTGTAAAACTGGGGAAAATACATGCAACGTATATGAGTAACTGGTTAATGCAATGATCTTTAAGGAGTTCTCTAAATCAATAAGAAAAACACTGAACCTTCAAATTGAAAGTTGGATAAAGAACATATTCAGAAAATTTATGAAGAAATATAAATGACCAGTAAATGTGCAAAATAAAAAAGATGCTCAACCTAACTGATAATTAAATTATACAATTAAACAATAAAAAGACATAAGTTTTTACCTATCATATTGGTAGAATTTTAAATGATTAGTGATACCACTGTTGGTGAATTTGTGAGGAGTTAGTCTCTTGTACTATCAGTGGCAGTATAAGCTGATTCACATTTTGTGGAACGCAGTTTGGCAATAATTTATCAAATGTTGAATGTCACACATTTTGACCCATCAATTCTACTTCTTTATTTCAATGAAATAATCAAGTAAGTCCACAAAGATATAGGAATATGAATACCGGTCCAAGACCATAATTTTTTAATTGAAAAAGATTATAGGGGCCGCCCGGTGGTGCAGTGGTTAAGTTCGCATGTTCTGCTTCGGTGGCCCGGGGTTTGCCAGTTCAGATCCTGGGTGCGGACATGGCACCGCTTGTCAAGACATGTTGTGGCAGGCATCCCACATATAAAGCAGAGGAAGATAGGCACGGATGTTTGATCAGGGCCAGTCTTCCTCAGCAAAAAAGAGGAGGATTGGTGGCAGATGTTAGCTCAGGGCTAATCTTCCTCAAAAAAAAATTATAAACTAGAATGCATCTTATGATGCCAGTTTTGTAAAAACATATGTGTGTGCATTTATATATGCATAATAAAAGTTCTGAAGGACTTTCATTTTTTATTTCTATATTATTTCATTTTTATGAGCTTTTATTTCCTCTATAACCAGAAAAACAGCATAAATTTCCATTTTGAAAAACCTGAATAAGCAAAGCCAAGGCCATGTTTGGAATTGAAAGGGGATTTTTTAATGCCTATAAACTGTCCAGTGCTTTGTTTCAAGCTGTCTCTGTGTGAATTCTCGGGTTGAGGCAGGAGAGGGAAAAGAGGTACTAGTCAAAAATTGATAAAATGAGGATGAAGGACTCCATTCTGAGATAGGGAAAGAAAGGTGAAAGCTTAGAGAAAGAAAGCCGCTCTCTTTGTGAATCTGAGTAGTAGAGCTGAAGTGTAAAGAACTTAGATCTACTTGGAGGGGAGGCAAGGTTACCAGGGTACTGGAACTCTCTTTTTTCACATTTCTCTCCGACCTCTCATTGTGCATTACCCCAGCAAAGGGTGAAGAACGTGAAATGAGTAAGAGAAACCTTAACTAAATTGGAGTTGGAAGGGCCTGTAGGGGAGCTCTCAGGTCCTATCATACATCATCAATTTCTTCAAGCAGGAACAGAAATACCCTTCCTTGCATCTCTGACAGGAAGTACAACTACTTTACTACTAAACGAAGATTTCTCTCCCTACCTGGCAACAGCCCAGTCAATGAGAAACACTGCAGCTCAGCCAATGAGAAACTGTTGCCGTCCTGAACTGTTACTCTCCTCCAAAGGACTTTTGCTTAGAACAGCCGCCCCCAACCCTCCTTTTTCTCTACAAAAGCAAGCTCCCCTCCTTTGTTATCTGGATTTGCCTATGGTTTACCATAGCATGCATGTCCAAATTGCAATTCTTTTGGCTATTCTCAAATAAACTCATTTTGAAGATAAAATAACATGCAAATTTGCTTTTTTTTGGTGAGGAAGATTGGCCCTAACCTAACATCTGTTGCCAATCTTCCTCTCTTTTTTTTTTCTCCTCAAAGCCCCCAGAACATAGTTGTATATCCTAGTTGTAAGTCATTCTAGTTCTTCTATGTGGGGTGCCACCACAGCATGGCTTGATGAGCAATGTGTAGGTCTGCACATAGGATCTGAACTGGCGAACCCTGGGTCACCGAAGCAGAGCATGCAAACTTAACCACTCTGACACAGGGCCAGCCCTATGAGTTTTCTTTTCAAATTCACAAATATGTGTCAGAAAAGTGTGATCCAAAGGAGGTGACCTCTGAGAGACAGTGACCCCAGAACTGAGCGAGGTACCTACACCAAGACACTTGTGTTCATCACTTCTATGAGTTGCTGCCTGATTTCGGTTTGGTGAATCACCTCTTAGATTCAGCACTCCACTCTCCTCGCATTTTGAGCTCTCTGACTTTATTTGGAATGGGGAATGGTTTTGTCCTCTTGGAGTGAATTTGTCCTCCTTGTTCAAAGCTCTGTCTTTGGGTTCAAGGTGTCATCTTTGGTGAGTACTCAGTTATTTTCTCAAGGAGCACAGTTCCTTTTGGGGCTCGGGATTGCTGGAAATCCAGGAGTTTTTCTTTGGTTTTCACATTTCTTTTAGAATCAGGGCTGGGAATCCAGCAGCGTTCTTTCATTTTTAAATTCCTTTAGGGATCAGGGCTAGGACTCTAGCAACTTTCTTGGATTTTCAAAGAAATTCCAGAAATGAGTTCCCAGTCATCTAAATGTTCTAAGGGAAACCTTCCTTCAGGGCCCCTGGCTGAGTTTATGTTTAAGAACTTTGGGCTCCCAGATGTGCATTTTTAAAAAAAATTTTATTGAGTTAATGATAGGTTACAAACTTGTGAAATTTCAGTTGTACATTATTGTTTGTCAGTCATGTTGTAAGTGCACCCCTTTGCCCTTTGTGCCCAACCCCCACCCCACCTTTTCCCCAGTAGCTACTAATCTGTTCTCTTTGTCTGCATGTTTAAATTCCTCATATGAGTGGAGTCACACAGAGATTGTCCTTCTCTATCTGGCTTATTTCACTTAACATAATTCCCTCAAGGTCCACCCATGTTGTTGCAAATGGGATGATTTTGTTCTTTTTTACGGCTGAGTAGTATTCCATTGTGTATATATACCACATCTTCTTTATCCAATCATCAGTTGACGGGCACTTAGGTTGCTTCCACATCTTGGCTATTGCAAATAATGATGCAATGAACATTGGGGTGCATGGGACTTTTGGAATTCCTGATTTCAAGTTCTTTGGATAGATACCCAGTAGTGGGATAGCTGGATCATATGGTAGTTCTATTTTTAATTTTTTGAGGAATCTCCATACTGTTTTCCATAGTGGCTGCACCAGTTTACATTCCCACCAACAGTGTATGAGGGTTCCTTTTTCTCCACAACCCCTCCAACATTTGTTACTATTTGTTTGGGTTATTTTTGTCATTCTAATGGGTGTAAGGTGATATCTTACTGTAGTTTTGATTTGCATTTCCCTGATGATCAGTGATGATGAACCACTTTTCACGTGCCTATTGGCCAACTGTATATCTTCTTTGGAGAAATGTCTGTTCATGTCCCCTGCCCAGTTTTTGATCGGGTTGTTTGATTTTTTGTTGTTGAGTTGTGTGAGTTCTTTATTATGGATATTAAGCCTTTGTCGGATGTATGACTTGCAAATATTTTTTCCCGGTTAGTGGGTTGTTTTTTTGTTTCAATCCTGTCTTCCTTTGCCTTGAAGAAGTTCTTGAGTCTGATGAAGTCCAATTTGTTTATTCTTTCTATTGTTTCCCTTGTCTGAGAAGACATGGTGTCCAAAAAGGTCCTTTTAATACTGATGTCAAAGAGTGTACTGCCTACATTTTCTTCTAGAAGCCTTATGGTTTCAGGTCTTACCTTTAGGTCTTTGATCCATTTTGAGTTTATTTTGGTGAATGGTGAAAAAGAATGGTCAATTTTCATTCTTTTACATGTCGCTTTCCAGTTTTCCCAGCACCGTTTGTTGAAAAGACTTTCTTTTCTCCATTGTATGCCCTCAGCTCCTTTGTCGAAGATTAGCTGTCCATAGATGTATGGTTTTATTTCTGGGCTTTCAATTCTGTTCCATTGATCTGTGCACCTGTTTTTGTACCAGTACCAGGCTGTTTTGATTACAGTAGCTTTGTGCTATGTTTTGAAGTCAGGGATTGTGATGCCTCCAGCTTTGTTCTTTTTTCTCAGGATTGCTTTAGCAATTCGGGGTCTTTTGTCACCCCATATGAATTTTAGGATTCTTTGTTTTACTTCTGTAAAGAATGTCATTGGGATTCTGATTGGGATTGCGTTGAATCTGTAGATTGCTTTAGGTAGAATGGACATTTTAACTCTGTTTATTCTTCCAATCCAAGTACATGGAATGTCTTTCCATCTCTTTATGTCGTCATCCATTTCTTTCAGAAAAGCCTTGTAGTTTTCATTGTATAGGTCTTTCACTTCCTTAGTTAAATTCACCCGGAGGTGTTTTATTCTTTTTGTTGCGATTGTGAATAGTATTGTGTTCTTGAGTTCTTTTTCTGTTAGTTTGTTATTAGAGTATAGAAATGCTACTGATTTATGTAAATTGATAAATTGATAATTGATAAATTGTAAATTTATGCCCTGCAACTTTGCTGTAGTTGTTGATTATTTCTAAAAGTTTTTCAGTGGATTCTTTGGGGTTTTCTATATATAGGATCATGTCGTCTGCAAACAGCAAGAGTTTCACTTCCTCCCTTCCTATTTGGATTCCTTTTATTCCTTTCTCTTGCCTAATTGCTCTGGCCAAAACCTCCAGTACTATGCTAAATAAGAGTGGTGATAGAGGGCATCCTTGTCTCATTCCTGTTTTCAGGGGGATGGCGCTTAGTTTGTGCCCATTGAGTATGATGTTGGCTGTCAGTTTGTCATATATGGCTTTTATTATGTTAATTCCCTTCTATCCCCATTTTGTTCAGAGTTGTTATCATAAATGGCTGTTGGATCTTGTCAAATGCTTTCTCTGCATCTATTGAGATGATCATGTGGTTTTTATTTCTCAATTTGTTGATGTGGTGTACCACATTGATTGATTTGCGATGTTGAACCATCCCTGTGTTCCTGGTATACAACCCACTTGATCATGATGTATGATCCTTTTGATGAATTCAGGTTGCCAAAATTTTGTTGAGAATTTTTGCATCTATGTTCATCAGCGATATTGGACTATAGTTCTCCTTTTTTGTGCTGTCCTTGTCAGGCTTTGGTATCAGCGTGATGTTGGCCTCGTAGAATGTGTTAGGAAGTGTTCCCTCCTCCCTAAGTTTTTGGAATAGCTTGAAAAGGATAGGTATTAAATCCTCTCTGAAAGTTTGGTAGAATTCCCCAGAAAAGCCATCTGGTCCTGAGGTTTTATTCTTTGGGATGCTTTTGATTGCTGTTTCAATCTCTTTCCTTGTGATTGGTCTGTTCAAATTGTCTGCTTCTTCTTGACTAAGCTTTGGGAGATTGTAGGAATCCAAGAATTTATCCATTTCCTCTAGGTTATCCATTTTGTTGGCATATAGTTTTCTGTAGTATTCTCTTATAATCCATTGTATTTCTGTGGAGTCTGTTGTTACTTCTCCTCTTTCATTTCTGATTTTGTTTATTTGAGCTTTCTCTCTTTTTTTCTTTGTAGTCTGGCTAGGGGTTTGTCAATTTTATTTATCTTCTCAAAGAAACAACTCTTTGTTTCATTGATCCTTTCTACTGCCTTTTTTATTTCAATAGCATTTATTTCTGCTCTGATTTTTATTATTTTTCTCTTTCTGCTGACTTTGGGCTTTGTCTGTTCTTCTTTCTCTAATTCAGTTAGGTGTAGTTTAAGATTACTGATTTGGGATTTTTCTTCTTTGTTAAGATGTGCCTCCATTGCGATGAATTTCCCTCTTAATACAGCTTTTGCTGTATCCCATATGAGTTGGTATGGAATGTTATCCTTTTCATTTGTCTCCAAATATTTTTTTATTTCTTCTTTAATTTCTTCAATGATTCATTGCTTGTTCAATAGCATATTGTTTAGTCTCCACATCTTTGTGCCTTTCTCAGCTTTTTTCTTGTAATTAATTTCTAGCTTTATAGCATTATGATCAGAGAAGATGTTTGTTATTATTTCAATTTTTTAAAATTTGTAGAGGCTTGCCTTGTTTCCCAACATATGGTCTATCCTTGAGAATGTCCCATGTGTGCTTGAGAAGAATGTGTATTCTGCTGTTTTGGGGTGAAGTGTTCTATATATGTCTATTAAGTCCAACTGTCTCAGCTTTTTGTTTAGCTCCACTGTTTCCTTGTTGATTTTCTGTCTGGATGATCTGTCCATTGATGTGAGTGTGGTGTTGAGGTCCCCTACTATTATTGTGTTATTTTTGATATCTTCTTTTGGGTTTGTTAATAGTTGCTTTATGAAGTTTGGTGCTCCTGTGTTGGGTGCATAGATATTTATGTGTTATTTCTTCTTGATGAAGTGTCCCTTTGATCATTATGTATTGGCCTTCTATGTCTCTCTTTACCTGCCTTATCTTGAAATCCATTTTGTCTGATATAAGTATTGTGACACCTGCTTTCTCTTGTTTGCTATTAGCTTGGAGTATTGTCTTCCAACCCTTCACTCTGAGCCTGTGTTTGCCCTTGGAGCTGAGGTGTGTTTCCTGGAGGCAACAAATTGTTGGATCTTGTTCTTTAACCCATCTTGCCACTCTGTGTCTTTTTATTGGAGAGTTCAATCCGTTTACATTGAGGGTGATTATTGATGCATGAGGGCTTAATGCTATCATTCTGTCGTTCATTTTCCAGTTTTCCTGTGTTTCCTTTGTTTCTCATCCTGTGTGTTTTAGCCTACCCATTGACTTCTGCAATTTTTTATGCTGGGTTTTTTAGCTTTTTCCTTATTTATGTTTTGTGTCTCTGTTCTGTTTTTTAGTTTAGTGGCTACCCTGCAGTTTGTATCCAGAACCTCATGTATAACATAGTCCATTTTCTGGTGGCCTCTTACTTCCTTAGCCTAAACTGATTCAATCCCTTTCCTCTTCCCCTCCTAAATTATTATTTTCATCTCTTATTCCAACTTGTGTTGTGAGTTTGTGGTTAGAGCAATAAGATTGTCTTTGCTTTGGTGATTTCCTTCCCTTTATCCTAATGCTATGGTTGAATATTTGCTATCCTATTCTGGTTCTATCTATTAGTCTCCCTACTCTGTATTTTGTGACCCCTTTCTCCCTTTTTTTCTTTTTTCAGGTATGAGGGCCTTCCTGAGGATTTCTTGTAGTGGAGGTCTTGTGGCTACAAAATCCCTTAGCTTTTGTTTGTCTGGAAAGGATTTAAGTCCTCCCTCATATCTGAAGGATATTTTTGCTGGATAGAGTATTCTTGGCTGAGGATTTTTATCCTTTAAAGTTTTGAATACGTCATTCCAATCTCTCCTAGCTTGTAAGGTTTCTGTAGAGAAATCTGCTGAAAGTCTGATAGGAGTTCCTTTGTAGGTTATATTCTTCTACCTTGCTGCCCTGACTATTCTTTCTTTGTCATTCATTTTTGCCATTTTTACTACTATATGCCTTGCAGTAGGTCTTTTTACATTGACAAATCTAGGAGATCTGAAACCTTCCTCCACACACACTTCTCACTCAATCCCTAGATTTGGGAAGTTCTCTGCTACTATGTCATTGAGCACACTTTCTGCTCCATTTTCCTTTTCCACGCCCTCAGGAATTCCAATGATTCTTAAGTTGCATTTTCTCATTGAGTCAGCTATTTCTCAGAGATTTTCTTGTTTTGTTAATTCTTAGTTCTCTTTCTTCCTCTGTCTGGAGCCATTCAGCCTGTCTATCTTTGATTATGCTAATTTTCTCCTCTATGGTGTCTACACGGGCATTCAGGGAGTCTGCATTGTTTTATCTGATGCATTGTATTTTTCATCTCAAGTATTTCTGATTGATTCTTCTTTATAATTTCAATCTCTTTTGTAAAGTAACTCCAGAACTTGTTGACTTGTTTCTCTATATTTCCCTTTACCTCACTGAGTATTTTGACGATAGCTACTCTGAACTCATTTTCACTTAGTTTACCTATTTCCAAGTCCTCAGGACATAATTCTGTGTTTTTATTATTTTCCTTTTAGACTGGAGCTTTTATAAGTTGCTGGATGGTAGGGGAGCGGTTTTTGCAAATAATGCTATTATTTGGTTGCAGTTACAGCCTGTCTCCACTAGATGGGGGTCAACAGCCACACGTTCTGAGCCCTCCACCTTCAGTCATGATGGCGGTGCGCAGCGTGGGTTGGGGGAGGAGGGGCACTTTCTCTCTCGTGCAGACCTGGATTCCATTCAGCACTTGCTCTCTGGTTTCCTGGGGCCTTGGCTTGATGGGGTCCCCCCATGTGAAAGCTTTCCCCCATTAGAGGGTTTCTGCTACACAGGTCTGTGGGAGTCCTGGACGATGCTGTGGATGTGAGGCCCCTCCCTCACTCTTTCCCTCACCCCCAGCAGCGATCCCAGTCTCTAGGGGAGGGAGCGAAGATCTCTCTTACCCCATTCCAGCTCCTCTGAGGGGGGCTCCAGCCTCTCTGCCCTCCGTCATTTGGCTGCTGTGGGTCTCTGATGATCTCTGTGTTACTAGGATTCTTTTGATTGGAATTCAGTTACTCCTTTGGGTTGTAATTTGGAGGGGAGAGAGTCCCGGGCGAGCTCACTCCGCCATGTCACTGACTGTCACGCCCCCAGATTTGCATTTTTAACTAAGTAGGCCAAATAAACCAAAAGCAGTTCAGAATTACTGTGGCTATTATGGGGCACTTTTGATCTCCCCAAACTCACTTTTATTAAAACCAAGTTGGAAGATTGCAGCTCTAAAATTAAGCAAAATGAACGGTATGACTATTTTTATTGGTAGGTGGAGGCTTCTGGATGTGCACAAAGCTCTATAATAACCTCATTACAAGATATTGTGTCTAAATTAACCAAAACAACTAAAAAACTGAGGGATAACAAAATGGTATCTGAAGCCTTGTGTTCCCTTCTCCCTTCTTCTTGGTCTCAGGCACCATCTTGTTTGTCTTCCCAGACTCCTTTGTCTCAAACTCCCCCCTGGTAGCCATCTTGTCTCAGACTCCACCCTGGCAGCTATCTTGTACTCAGGATCTGCCCATGATGCCATCTTCTTCTCTTCCCCTCTGCAAAAACCTGCCCCTTTAAAATCAGACTCTCTGAGGATTCAAATGTTAAACCCCTAATTACTATTTCTAAGTTAATTGGAGCAAATAAACAACTAGAGGGAAAAATTTAAATAGTAACTACCCTAGACTTTTGATAATAGGCAAACTGACTACAAAAATAGCTCTAAAAGGAAGCTTACAGCATGCAAATAAAAATCTTTAGTAAAAGACTTTGGCCATCTGAATAAGCAACCTTGATTTAGTTCATCTGCCAGAAACACAATTTGGATCCAACTACTGTTTTGAGTTTTATATTACTGGACCTGAGACATAACTAAAGTTTTAAAATGAAAGTTATGAGATTTCTGTTTATGACTGTCTATGTGTCTATGTATGTATGTATGTGAAGCCGTGTACCTGAGGGTTACTGCAAATAATAAGATTATCTTTCAACCTTGTTATGAAAAGAAATTAATCTTGTTAATTTGCTTTTTCTTGTTTAACCTGAGGAGTGACTCAAGGGTCACAAGGATTTATGAGCTTGTTTCACAGAAGAAAAAGAATGCCTTTTCTTTTTCACCAGATGCCTTCCTTTATCACTGGATAACCAGCCCCCAGCTACTGTTGACACCAAATAGTCAGATTGCCCAAGGACTTATCTGGAGTGAAAGAAACACAGATTACCCCTTTGTTTCTCCAAAATTCCTCCTGCCAAACCCCTTAGCTCTATAAAAACTCCCTGCTTTCTTCTTTTGTGAAGGTGGATTTGAGAGAACCTATCCTCCTGCCTTCTTGTTTTTGTCCTATTTGGATAAACTTTTCTCCATCTCCAAGCACCAATGTCTCAGTGATTGTCTTACTGTGCATCAGGCACACAAATTTGAGATTAAGAGGTTCAGTTTCACATGTTACAGACATGTGATATTATTGTACCTCTGGATGGTATTGGTAGAATTGATCTGTCAAAAGGCCTATTTAATTGGCTTGAAATTAAGCACGTATAAATTAAATATTTTTAAACCTCAGAAATATAATGGAAATTAACCCAAATGTTTTCAAGTTTATGTGATCTAAGATTAATCATTAGTAAATGAAAGCTAGCTTAAGGTTGTTGGTATAAATAAAAAACAGGCATGTCTTTAGTGTTATCAATGCTAAATATAATGCAGACATACAACTTTCATTCCACCTGGGTTTATTAAGCTCATGTTATCTCTGACACAAAATTTGTCAGCAAGGGGCTGGTCCCTTGGCCAAGTAGTTAAGTTTGTGTGCTCTGCTTAGGTGGCCTGGGGTTAGTTGGTTCAGATCCTGGGCACAGACCTACACACCGCTCATCAAGCCATGCTGTGGTGGTATCCCACGTAGAAGAACTAGAATGACCTACAACTAGCATATACAACTATGTACTTGGGCTTTGGGGAGGGAAAAAAAGGAATATTGGCAACAGATGTTAGCTCAGGGCCAATCTTCCTCACTAGAAAAAAAATTTGCCAGCAATAAAGTAACTTAAGATGATGGTTCACTATTTAACGTCTAGTTTAAGCATGATTGTTAAAAGCAAGTAATTTAAATAAATGTAAATAAGATAAAAGTTTATACTAAGTTAAACTAAATAATGGATGGTCATTATGAATATCTAAATCATTTCCAAATAACATGAACATTAATTACCAAATATGGGTTTATTCACTTTTGGTTTCCTATTGCAGAGAAACTAAGATATTTGAGTCTGTTAGTGAACACATTTTATGGCATGCTGAGAAATTTTCTATGATAAAAGGCACATTTCTAGAAATTTATAAAAGGTATTTATACAAATTAGCCAAGTCACAAAATGCTAATATAGTTCACAATTGCTTACTTCTTAGTTTTCACTAGGAATTGGGGATTCTAAGGGTTAAGAATTCTTACATATGTAATTAAAGCTACTAGAAATCAAAAGGAAACATCTCTGTATGCAAGGATAGTAGGACGTATGCTTCAATAAAAGAAGGTATGAGGAATGGATATGCATTTTGTTGAGGGAAAATAAAGTAATTTTGTCCTAAGGAGAGGCTGGTTATTTCAGAATGGGAAAGAAGAAAACATAGGACAAATTGGAATTTTATTCACAGTCAGGACTAGCTAAGGTTAGAATGAATGCTTTAATATCAAAATTAAGCTGATGCAAAATTAAAATCTGGCTTTCTTTTCTGCTCAAAGGGCAAGGCTTTCTTAGGCTATTGGTCTGCTTTTGATAACAGATAGCAAAAGTTTCTTTACCTTTAAGCAATATGCCAAGAAAACAGAGATTTTATGTTTTGTCAAAAAAATTTACACTGTTGTTTCTTTCAGGACTTTAATTACTTAAGAAAACTGACTCTTTTTAGTATTAAAGGAGTTGTTTTTCTTACAACTATGTAACCCTTTACATTTGCCTTTGAAATCCTTTATTGTTACTTTGGCCAAATAGATACTGAAGTATTATTTCATAATGATCTGTGATCCTATTTGATCAGTGTCCAAACCTTTTGGTAGTTTAGACAAGCTTCCCAAAATATTCAAATTCTAAATGAAGTCTTTTCAACTTCAGTGTAACATTGGGATTTTCCAAAGGGCACCTGAAACATTTCCAAAGATTTGCTCTCTCTCCTCATAAAAAGAGAGAGATTACCCTAATTAGGCTTATTTGGTATGTCAAATTACATGAGAAACATGGCTGAGTAAGTGATAATAAATCTTTTTAGGTTATATTGCATGGATGAATGTTACTAAAAAGTGTTCTAGAAAATTGTCTAAAATTCCTAATATAATGTTATTACCTGTAATTCCAGTTACTATCTAAAATGTAAGCCACAAAAATCCCCCAATTTCCTTGCCAATTACATTTACCCATTGCCTTTTTCTAAAGTCTTTTGTGAGTTTCAGACAGTTATTGTTTTACTCTGATGCTTTTACAAATATATTTCATTTTTAAAAAGATTCACGGAAAAAACTCTGACAAGTACTCTAGAATACAGCTTTTGATAACTTTAAGATCATAACACTGAACTGGGTAGGAGTTTCTGGAACTCAAGTGGAGGACTCATTGCTTTAATGTTTTCTTTTCCAGATGTAAAGGAGTTCTTTTTTTCTCCTTCTTTAAGCTATCTATAATTTACAGCAATTTGGTAAAGTGTATCTTTGCAACAAGGGCTGAAACATTTATCTTTTTCTCTCTACTTGATCCTTCTAGAATTTGGAAAGTCTTAAGTCTTCTTTTCATGACAACATATGTATTTGGCATGGGCTCAGTGAAGGTCTGTTCTCCTTGTAACAGGACACAACTGGAAATATTGGCTGCATTAGCAAGCCTTTGACTAGAATGTCATATTTAAGAAAGATGCACATAAACTCCTCAGATGAGGGAAACAATAGAAAGAATAAACAAAAGGGACTTCATCAGACTAAAGACCTTCTTCAAGGCAAGGGAAAACAGGATTGAAACAAAAACACAACCCGCTAGTTGGGAAAAAATATTTACAAGTTATTTATCCGACAAAGGGTTAATCTCCATAATATATAAAGAACTCACACAGCTCAACAACAAAAAATCAAAAAACCCAATCAAAAACTGGGCAGGGGACATGAACAGACATTTCTCCAAAGAAGACATATGGATGGCCAATGGACACATGAAAAGATGTTCATCATCACTAATCATCAGGGAAATGCAAATCAAAACTACACTAAGATATCACCTTACACCTGTTAGAATGGCAAAAATATCCAAAACAAAAAGTGACAAATGTTGGAGAGGTTGTGGAGAAAAAGGAACCCTCATATACTGCTGGTGGGAATGAAAACTGGTGCAACCACTATGGAAAACAGTATGGAGATTTCTCAAAAAATTGAAAATAGAAATACCTTATGACCCAGCCATTCCACTACTCGGTATCTATCCAAAGAACTTGAAATCAGCAATTCCAAAAGTCCCATGCACCCCTATGTTCATTGCAGCATTATTTGCAATAGCCAAGACATGGAAGCAACCTAAGTGCCCAGCAACTGATGATTGGATAAAGAAGATATGGTATATATATACAATGGAATACTACTCAGCCATAAAAAAGGATAAAATCGTCCCATTCACAACAACATGGATGGACCTTGAGGGTATTATGTTAAGTGAAATAAGCCAGATAGAGAAAGACGAACTCTGTATGACTCCACTCATAGGTGGAAGTTAAACATGTAGACAAAGAGAACTGATTGGTGGTTACCAGGGAAAGGTGGGGTGGGGGGAGGCCACAAAGGATGAAGTGGTGCACCTACAACATGACTAACAATAATGTACAACTGAAATTTCACAAGGTTGTAAACTACCATAATCTTAATAAAAAGTTTTTAAAAAAAGGAAAAAAAGAAAGAAAGATGTACATAGACTCAGAAGTGACCAGACAGCTTTTAGGAGCTGCCTTGAAAAATCAGCCTACTACCTCACTTCCAAGGTTTCAGCAAAGCAATCTTAAAAACTAATTTACATGGTTAATCACTATTCTTGCTACATTCATATAAATAATCAGGCCAAGTCTAATACAAACAAATTAGTTTTACTATGATTAACTTTAATAAAATGGGGGTGATTGTAGAGAGAATTTATGCATGTGCTTTTGTAGATATTAAATTCTAGTCCTATTAACTGTCTTCATGGTTTTTGTTATATACCTGTAAGCTAGATTGGATCCTAAATTCTTCTAGTTTCTTTAAATGTCGGACTATGGTATTCCAAATTACTGCACTTGAAATCTCCTTGGAAGAGACTATATCAGGTCCTCCTCACTACCCAGATGGCAGCCAAACTTCAAAGAGCCCTGTGTACACATCCCACAGCTACAGAAGGCTCCACCTGACATCTAGTCCCATACAAATGCTAGGGACCTCCAAATCAAATTGACTAGGAAGAGAAGCAGCCAACATCTGAGGCAGACAGCTTTCCCAAGATGACTGGACCAGGCCTGTATACCTTCTGCCTACTGTTGTTTCTTACTTAATTTTCTCCCTCTTTCTCCTGGAAGGACCATGCTCTTGGCCACATTTTCCAATCCCTTGCAAAAGGGGGAAACGTCTCTGATTTGATTTGCCATCAGAAACCTCAGTCTGTCCAAGGCAGTAATCATGCCTTAGTTCACCCTAAAAATAATTCCACGGGGATTCCAGATGCTGTTGTTCATCTAAGTTGCTTGCTGGCCCATTTTACCAAGTCAGGGTGCTAAGCCCACCTAAACTTGTCTCCTACCTTAATTTAACCTAACCTTGGAAGGGGAAAACAAGATCTTTTGAATATTTGTATGAAAAATTTTGTGGGACCATCAAATAAGTTGAATCGTTCGTATATTTCTTAACACGTTCATGTATTTAGGCAACCTCTAGGTATTTAACAACATAGTATCTGAGCCTTGGTTATATAATGCTAATGCCTCTATGTTGATGAACAAGTCTATAGATGATATCACTTATGCGTGAGACTTACATACACCCCCTGCTTATATCTTCATCTATGGAGGTTTCAGTAATGGCCTTTATACTTGAGCAATTCATTGCCTTGACAGCTGGATAATACTAGGACAGTGTCCCTTGCTGTATTCACTGTCCTGTTCTCTCTGTATAACCAAAAAGAGACTTCTCATTGGTCTCTCCCAGTGAATCTCCATAGTTACTTTAAACAAGAACTTCCCACGGACCAGAGTGACTTCTTCCCATAGACAGGAGTGTCAACAAACAAATGATCAGAAATCTCTCCCTGACACTAGAAGAGTTGGCTGAGTCTATAGCCAAAGAAATTTCGGCTCAGCAATGATCACTTAACTCACTGGCCAAGGTAGTTTTGGATAACTGTATAGCCCTTGATTATCTACTTGCTGAGCGAGGAAGTGTCTGTGCAATGCCGAACACCTCCTGTTGCATGTGGATAAATGCGTCTGGGGAAGTAGAAACCCAATTACATAAGATTAAAGAGCAAGCACAATGGCTACAACAAATTTCACCTAACAATCTGCTGTCTTTTAACTTGTTCAGCTGGTTACCTTCCGGTCTGGGCTCCTGGTTTAGAACCATCCTGCAAACTGGGCTTATAGTATTGCTCTTAATCTTACTCTGTATACTTATTGCAAGATTCTGTACCTATTGCCTATTGAATCTCTGTAAAAATGACATGCCCAATAAGGTGATGCTGGCTCAGCACTGTGATATGATCTCCAATAACTATAACCTTGGAAAAATATGGACTTTAGATGAGAAATGTCTGAGAGTTCTCCCTCCTAACCTTCCTTGTTACACAAATGTGGCCTAAAATAGTTTCCAATCACTATGTACCTTGCCTCCAACATGGGACACAACAACCAGGAAAGGTCCTTCCTGACACTGAGAGACAAGACGACTATGTGCAGAGAACATGACTGTTGATCAGCAATGCTTTTGCAGAAAGATCTTGGTCAAAAGGGTAAATGTGAAATGAATAAGAGAAACCTCAACTAAATTGGAGTTGGGAGGGCCTGTAAGGGAACTCTCATGCCTTATCATACATCATCAATTACGCCAAGCAGGAAGAGACAGTTCGCTTGCATCTTCAACAGGAAGTACAATTACTTTACTACTGAAGGAAGATTTCTCCCCCTGGCAACTGCCCAGCCAATGAGAAATACCACAGCTCAGCCAATGAGAAGCCATTGCCACCCTGAAGTGTTACTTTCCTCCAATTGATTTTTGTTTAGAACAGCTCCTCCCTACTCCCCCCTTTTCCCTATAAAAGCAAATTCCCCTCCTTTATTCTCTGGGTTTGCCTACAGTTCACCATAGTAGGCACATCCTGAATTGCAATTCTTTTGTCTATTCCTGAATAAACTCATTTTGACGGTTAAAAAACAGGTGAATTTTTTTTTTAAGCTGACAAGAAGGAGATGCTGCTGGTCTGAATTCTTCATTCTCATTTCACTTTTCAGACCCAGACTCAGGACCAATCAAGTGTTAACTGGTGAGAGGGTTGAGGGAGCAGGGTATTTCTGCAAGGCTTATCCAATGGTCATCTCACCTATGGCTGTACAGTCTTCAAGGTCTTTATCCTGGAATTCAGGTCTGTAGGAACTTTCTTTTTTCTTTTTTTTTTTTTTTGAGGAAGATCCTCCCTGAGCTAACTACTGCCAATCCTCCTCTTTTTGCTGAGAAAGACTGGCCCGCAGCTAACATCCCTGCCCATCTTCCTCTACATTATATGTGGGACGCCTGCCACAGCATGGCTTGCCAAGCGGTGCCATGTCCGCACCTGGGATCTGAACCCGTGAACCCCAGGCCGCCGAGAAGCGGAATATGTGAACTTAACTGCTGCGCCACCGGGCCGGCCCCTGTAGGAACTTTCTCAACGTATCACCCTGAGAATATATGATGTTTACTATCCCTGGCCACTCTGTATAAGGGCCAGGTGTTATTACTGTCATTCTCACCAGATCCCATTTGCAATTTCAGAGCTGGGTTTTTAAAAAATAATTTCCCGTCTATTCCAACGTTTTTGGTCCTCCACTTGTCAGCCACAAATGTAGTTAACATGAGGTTCCTTATTTATATAAAGATAAAATTTCTATGACAACACAATTAGTTGTTTCTATGTATCTCTGTATCTCATATAAAGAGACATAAAAAGATTACTGATATATTTAGTTAATACAGAAGACTGCAATCACACTACAGATCCAAGTAAGTATGTGAAAGGGCCTGGTACATTGTAGGCACACATTAAAGGTTAGCTTCCTTCTATAGAGTGAGTTAAATATATATTGCTAATTCTAAAAGAAAACATAGGAGAGAATCTTTGCAATCTTGACATAGTCAAAGATTTCTTAAGACACAAAAGCACTAACTATAAAAGAAAAAATTGACAAATTGGACTTCATAAAAAAATAAAACCTGTTTTCAAAAGATACTCTTTTTTTTGTTCTTAGGAAGATTAGCCCTGAGCTAACATCTGCTGTCAATCTTCCTCTTTTTTTTTTGCTGAGGAAGACTGGCTCTGAGCTAACATCTGTGTCCATCTTCTTTGGGATCCGAACCAGCAAACCCCAGGCCATCAAAGCGGAATGTGTGCACTTAACCGCTGCGCCACTGGGCCGGCCCCCAAAAGATACTCTTAAGAAAGTGAAACAGCAAGCCAGAGACTGGGAGAAAATACTTGCAACATATATATCTGACAAAGGATTTCTATCTAGAATACATTTAAAAACCTCTTACAACTCAATTATAAGAAGGCAACTCAAAGAATGAACAAAATAACTCAAGAGACATTTCATAACAGAAGATATAGGCATATCTTGTTTCATTTATTTTATTTTTTTTAAAGATTGGCACCTGAGCTAACATCTGTTGCCAATCTTTTTTTTCTTTTTCTTCTTCTCCCCAAAGCTTCCCAAAACATAGTTGCAATTTCCAGTTGCAGGTCCTTCTAGTTGCGCTATGTGGGACGCCACTTCAGCATGGCTTGATGAGCAGTGCCATGTCCACGCCCAGGACCCAAACCAGTGAAACCCTGGGGCACCAAAGCAGAGCACATGAACTTAACCATTCGGCCACGGGGTCAGCCCACTATACCTTGTTTTAATGTACTTCACTTTACTGCACTTTGCAGATACTGCATTTTTTACAAGCAAAAAGATTATGAATTGCTAAAGGCTCAAATGAAGGTTAGCATTTTTTAGCAATAAAGTATTTTTTAATTAAGGTATGTACAATTTTTTTTAGACATAATGCTATTGCACACTTAATAAACCACAGTGTAAGGTAAACATAACTTTTATATGTACTGAAAAAACAAAAAATTCATGTGACTCACTTTATTTTGGCGGTCTAGTACCAAACCCACAATTTCTCTGAAGTATACCTGTATATGAATGGCCAAAAGAACACAAGATACTCAACAAGGAAATGTAAATTAAAACCACAAGAAGATATCATTTCACACTCACTAGAACAGCTAAAATTAAAATGATTGGCAATATCATACAGATGGTCAGGATGACAGTAAATAATTTGGGCAATAACACTGTAAGAAAATCCTTAGTATGAATAATGAAAAAAAGGTAATAGTTTAATGGAAACCTAGAGACTACGTAACTTGAATTACAGGGTCTTTCCTTAGAAATCTCAACTGTTGAACTGTTAACTGGTTGATTTGGGACTATGGAGGGATCAAAAGCAAGGAAAAGAATAGAATCTGACAATCCTATAACTCTAGGAATTAGAAGGGGATAAGGATTAGAAAGGGAGTATCAGATCCCAGACTTAAAATATTGCCTTATTTGTTCATTATGGAACTTGCTGGACAATATGATAGGGAAAAGGGAGTAATTGTGCAGAGGTTATATGATTTATTCCTTGCTTCAGACATTTGTCTAATGAATGCATGGAGGATTACATTTAAATATTTTAGCTAATATAATATTATGTCAGTTATACCTCAATAAAAAATATTTTAGCTACTGTGGTAGATATTACTGTTCAGTAAATATTCCAGTTTCTCTCACTACTACACCCTTCTCTGCAGGAGGATTATATATTCTGTCTTGTTGAACTCAGAGGTGGCCACGAATACTAGCTATCTATTGCTATATAACAAATCCGAAACTTAGCAGTAAAAATCAATAAATATTTATTATCGCAGTTTCTGTGGGTCAAGAATTTGGGAGCAGTTTAGCTAGGTGGTCTGGCTCAGGGTCTCTCACAGGTTGCAGTCAAGATGTCTGCTGGGGCTGCAGACATCTGAAAGATTGACTGGAGCAGGAAGATCTTCTTCTAGGAGGGCTCATTCACATGGCTGTTGGCAGGAGATCTCTGATCCTTACTGGCTATTGGTGAAGGGCCTAAGTTCCTCGTCACATGGGTCTAACCACTGGGCTACTTGAGTGTCCTCATCACATGGCAGCTGGCTTCCTCCAGAGTGAGTAAACCAAGAGAGAGAGCAAGGTAGAAGCTGCAATGCCTTTTATGACCCTGTCCTGGAAGTCACACATCATCACTTGTGCCATAGTGTATTTGTTAGAAGCAAATGACTAAGTCCAGCCCACACTCAAAGGGAGAGGAATTAGGTTCCATTTCTGAAGGGAGGAGTGCCAAAGAATTTATGGACATATTTTGAAAACCACTACACCACGTGAGATGCTCTAATAAAATTGGTGACACGTGTGACTTCTGGTCAGAAGCTTTAAGAGCCAGTGAGTAGTTTGCTTACCTCTTTTCCCTCTTCCATAAGACAGGCAATGTTTCAGATAGACAGCCTGGATCTTGGAGTAAAGACAAAGAGCAGAGCAGCAGCCAGTCCACAATAGTGGGAGTGAGAAGTAAACCACTGTCACTGTAAGGCATTGAGATTTGGGTGCTGTTTGTCACCAGGGCATAACCCAGCCTACCATGGCGGATATAGCCACCTTTTATTGAACACTGCCAAGTATGTTAGGCATGGTACAAAGTACTTAACAAGTAGTATCCCTTCCAATATTTACAACAATTGTAGGCATTATTATCATCACTTTATAGATGAAGAAGCAAGGGCACAAAGAGGCTATACACAGAAGGAATAGAGCTATCTGGGTGCTCTTTTCCCTACATTCCACTTCATCTCTACAAAGCTTCAATCTATATACAAAAAAACAAAAATCTATATAAAAAACAAAACCAAAAAACTTTGCAGAACCAGAGAGTTCCAAGGTTGGAGGAGACCTTAAAGATCATTTAGTAAAAGTATCTTTAAGAATCCTGAGTTCAATGTCCTTGTCAATTGTACAGCCTCTGATTGAAACATCGCTTGTGATAAGAATATATTACTTATTAGGGCAGTCCATTCCATCTTTGTACTATTAAGATTACGGGAAAATTCTTCCTCATATTCAGGTGAATCCTGATTCCTTGTAAATTTTACCCACTGGTCCTCGTCTTGGTGCCGCACCAAGAAAGTCTAAATCTTTTCTACTTGATCAGCTTTCTGATAGTTTAAGACAATTACAGAATCTTCTCCCTACTACTACCATCATTTGACCTTCTCTTGCTCTAAGCCAATCAACTTTTCCTGATATTAGTGACATGATTCCCTTTGCCTAGTCTATTTTTTCTTTCTAGTGATAGCCCTTTTCACCTTCTAACAAACTATAATATAGTCAGTATTTATTTTGTTTATTGTCTACCCAGCCTTGTAAAAATGTAAGTTCTACAAGGGCAAGGATCTTTGTTTTGTTCACTGATGTATCCCAATGTCAAGAATAGTGCCTGGCACATAATAAGTGCTCAATTAATATTTATTGAAGGCTGATTTCTAGTACCTATCCTCTCCCTTTAAAGTGTTCCAGTTTTTCTACAAATTTTCTAAAGATGATAGTCCAAGCAAGGTCTGATAAGCATAGGTTATTTCTTACTAGTTCTGCTCTCAGAAGTTAACCATATTTCCAAGATCTCACTGAAGTTTCCAGTAAATCCACTGATTATGACCAATATTCTCATGCTATCCTCTGGTTGCCACAGGTTCTAACTTGTGACAAATTACCAAAGATAGGCTTGTCCTACCTATCCTAATAGAAATTTCCACATTATCTTGGGTCTGTCTTTATCACCTTTATCTCTTCAAAATCACAAAATATCTGTCCTGTTTTTACTCCTCTAGAGTTCTAACATTTTTTCACGTGTACATTTCCTCTTAGGTAACTCTTGTGCATTTTAACAAATACCTTGATATCAGATAGTCAAACTAAAGGTGAGAATTTTAGAAAATAGGGCAGGTCAATGAGGAAGATATTACTGGGCAGCCACAGTGGAAGAGACAAAACTGTCACTGCATGGCATTCACAGTCATTCTTGGGGACCACACAATAAAAATTTTACAAACCTGTTCCTAAGCTTCATATAGTGCATTTTTATAAAATGCAATCTCCATTTATTCAATAAAACAATGTAAATATGTTTTTTTCTTTAACTAGCCAATTAAGAAACATTATAGGCAAAACAATTTTTTTTCTTAGCCTGTAACAGTCAGGCACAGGATTTGCTCTTTCTCTAACACAAATACATTAACTTAAATCTGTCTGTAAAAAGAACAGAAGGGTAGAAAAAGCTGCATTCTGTTCACTGATACCCCTTAACAATTATTATGTTTAGAACAATACTTACAGCCTTATTTGAGGCTATCCCAAGAAACAAAGCAAGGGTAAAACAACACAAAAATGAAGTCAATGTGGTGGTGTTAAAGGAAGAAATGACTAGAAGACTAAAAAGTTAGAATCTAGTTTCTGCTTTGGTTCTACCTAGATGTGTAACACGTGCAAACTGCTTCACTTCTCTGGATCTCAATTTCTTCATCTGTAAAATGCTAGAATTAGAAAAGATGGCTTAGAAAGTCTTTCAGCTTTCAGATTTTTAATATTAGGTTTAATTTTAACACCTAGAGGTATACACAGTTTTCTAGTGTGGAGGAATGGGACCAGTGGTGTGCTGGTAAGTGTGTGATAATAATATAGATGTTTAATAATAACTAGCTCTCTGGAGGAAAAAAGCTGTTTTGTTGTGTATCAAAACAATGGTGTAAATACTTCCACTGCAGTCAATTTTCAAATTGCCAATGGTTTTACAGCCTACTAGCAAAATTCCTAAAAATTTAACAACTAGCATTCAGAAACCAATAACAGCAGACTCCAGCACAGTACTGGATAGGACTCCATTTATTCATTTGCCCATTCATTCATTCAATAAACACTCATTGAGCTTTTATTATGTGCAAGGCATTAAACCCAATGGAATACACAAAGAAAATTTGGTTCTTGTCCCCAAGAGGTTTAGATTCTAGTAAACAGGAAATGAATACAGATAACTCTAATGCTAGAGAGAACAAATAATGATGACAAATAATGTAAAGAAGGCAAGCAAAAGTACTATAAAGGTTCAAAGAAGAAAGAGACTATTTCTTACTGAAGTTATTGGGTAGAACCTTGGGGAAATAAAAGAGAAGATTTCTCAAAAAGAATAAGGCTAGGGGCCAGCCCCGTGGCCAAGGGGTTAGTTCACATGCTCTGCTTCAGCAGCCCAGGGTTTTGCAGGTTCAGATCCTAGGTGCCGACACGGCACTGCTCATCAGGCCATGCTGAGGTAGCATCCCACACAGCACAACCAGAAGGACCTACAACTAGAATATACAACTATGTACTGGGGGGCTTTGGGGAGAAGAAGAAGAAGAAGAAAAAAGAAGATAGGGAATAGATGCTAGCTCATGTGCCAGTCTTGAAAAAAAAAAGAAGAAGAAGGCTATTTAAAAGTATTTTTTGTTTAGAAGAGTTATCTAATAGAAAGGAAGTAACACTATATGTTGAGAAATGAGGAATCTGAGAAGAAATATTTAGAGGGAGGTAGAAATAAAGAAGCCAAGAAATTATTATTCATGTGGGAGAATAATAAAAGCCACTGAGCCAGATGCCTCCACAAAGAACAATCTTAAACTGAAATGAGTTTAACACCATTAAGAGGGAATTGAAGTACAGTTTAGGAAAGAAGATAGTAAGAGAGCCCTTGGTCATTTCAAAGGAGCCCAATTTTTTATAGTTTAGAATTTCATTCCAAAGTTCTTAAAGATTTTATCAATGAAATTGTGGATTTACTGTCAGTAATCACCAGGAAATCAAGGACAGTAAGGAGTCTAGAGACAAGCAAAAGTGGCCCAAATTTTTACATGTAGGGAAAAAGTGATTTCCAGAAACAACAGCCCAGTTAGTGACTTTAATTCTTTGCAACAGTCTAAAATTAAATAGATGATTTGTGAACACTTGGAGAAAGGTGAAATAGAGAAATGAGCACGAGATAACTAAAACAAGTCATACCAAATGAATTACCTTTCTTTTACGGATATGGCTGGTGAACAGTTAGATGAAGTACATCCTCCCTTAGGTATGATGCCTCCTGATTTCAGGTTCATATTTAACAGATTATCTCATGGGAACAGTGGGGATACAAAGGAGAAATAGGTGCTACTTGAGAAGAACAATTAGTTGAATTTGTAGTTGCTAAATAGTTGTTGACGGAAGGACCATGTGAACTTGGACAAAGGTCTATAGTAATGGGTCACTCGTGGCCTTGCCCCGTCAACATTTTTTTAAACAACAAATTAGAAAAAAGCATATAATCTATGCCTACAAAATTAATGTATAACATTGAGATATGAGATATCACTAAAATGATAAGTAACAGAAACCCAGACTGAAAAAAATATCTTAAAAGGCTGAACCAGCAGTATGATACAGCTACTATAAAAGGAGGTATTATATCTAGGAACTGACCAGATCATATCTGGAATATGATACTTAATTATTTAATCCCTTTGAGCCCATTTTCTTATTTGTAAAATGGGGATAATTGTAGTCCCCACTTTACAGGGTTGTTTGTAATGGGAAAATAAGATAACGTATTAAAGATCTTAGTGTTCAAAAGGGAGTACTCCATAAATATTAGCTATAATAATATAGCTTTAATTGAAAAACTATAGTGTTCCAAAATATATGAAATGGTTAGTTTTATAAATTTAAGATCCATTTTCTAGAGGGAACTTTTATTTCATTTTCTTTTTCCTAAAGTATATTTTAAATTTCCAAAGGTGATCTAAAGTTCTAATATTCTAGGTATTTTTGAACAAATTAAGCCTCACTCTGTTTATACTTTTCAAGATCATAAAAACTCTTTAGATCTCTCTCATCAGGCTTTATCTTTTCAAGCTTATTTTTTTTAGATGGGCTACAAATTCTTCTGTTAATATTCATGAGAACATGGATAGAAATAATAGAAATTAAATTTACCAAATCTTTGGGGTACTCTAGTGTTTTGGATAAAGTCTTTCCTTTTTATAAAAATATAAAACATTAAGGAACTCTTTCTTTGGAAGAAAACAGACTGTTTTGTTTTTACTTTATTGTTTAGCTCCAACTTAGGCCTAAATTTAACAATGAAAATAGAATTTTCCTGGAGCATATGGAATTTTCTGTCTTTTCTAAACAGGGAATTGTAGGAACATTTAAAGAGAAAACATTCTCTTCACAATACCAGTCAATAAACCTCTCTGGAAACATTATTTAGCGCCCATTAGAAAAAGAGAACAGTAATAATAGGATATGTGGGAAATTTCAGAGGCAAAGATATAATTGGTACTTTTAAAGTTCTTATAGTTTAATAGAGGAGACTAATCAATCCCTAATAAGTACACTGCAGTATATTTACTTTTAGAGGGATTTAGCATGAAGTATTTCTTTTTGAACATTATTCATTGCAGTAGACAGAAGAAATGGGAGGGCCAGAAACAATAACATAGCTAAGGTCACAGAGGACCTTAACCTAAATCTCCTAATTCCATATATAAGACAGTCTTGTGATATTAATCTTGAGCATAACATCTTTTTGAGATTCCAGAAGATCTATGATATTCATTTAATCCGCAATTTTAAAAAATCAGCTAATAAGACTGACTAGAACTAAGACAGCAATGCTCTAGCATTTCACCTTACTTCTCCAATTTTTGGGAGGGGAAGTACTGTGACAACCCAAACTAAATTTGATACCTCAAAGAAAATGGCCTAAATAGTCAGGGTTTTATTCTTCTCAAACACCTGGGGTTATTATTTTCTAGTATTCCTTCAGGACTTCTCTATAAAGAAAATTCATAACATCACTTTCTTTCTTTTTCTTTTGAGCAAGATTAGCCCTGAGCTGACATCTGCCAATCCTCCTCTTTTTGCTGAGGAAGACTAGCCCTGAGCTAACATCCGTGCCCATCTTCCTCTGCTTTCTATGTGGGATGCCTACCACAGCATGGCTTGCCAAGCGGTGCCATGTCCACACCCGGGATCTGAACCGGCAAACCCCGGGGTGCCAAAGAGGAACATGCACACTTAACCACTGCGCTACCAGGTAGCCCGATAATGTCACTTTCTATCACAGGTCTGGATGGACACTAAAGATTGTGTTTCTCCTTCCCTCCCACCCTCCCTTCCTTCCTTTCTACTCTCTTTCTCTGATATTTTTAGTGTTTATCAAGGTAATACATGTAAATACTTTAAAAAGTCATGTAGTTAAAAAAAAAAAAATCAGGGGCCAGCCCCGTGGCTGAGTAGTTAAGTTCACGTGCTCCACTTTGGCAGCCCAGGGTTTCACCGGTTCGGATCCTGGGCGTGGACATGGCACCACTCATCAGGCCATATTGAGGCGGCATCCCACATGCCACAACTAGAAGGACCCACAACTAAAAAATATACAACTATATACTGGGGGGATTTGGGAAGAAAAAGCAGAAAAAGAAATCAGGTGGAACTAAAAGGTTCATAAGAAAATATATCATGGGGCCGACCTGGTGGTATAATGGTTAAGTTCGTGCACTCCACTATGGAGGCCTGGGGTTTGCAGGTTCGGATCCTGGGTGTGGACCTAGCACTGCTTGTCAAGCCACACTGAGGCAGCATCCCACATAAAGTAGAGGAAGATTGGCATAGATGTTAGTTCAGGGCCAATCTTCCTCACATATATAAAAAACATAGCAGGAGAGTATTTTTACACACACACACACATACACACACACAGAGTCTTGAAAAAAAATCCCCTCACAGACTCTTTTACTTGCTTGTTTTCTTCTCATATTTACCAACATTTTTCCAAATAAAATATTTATACTGCTAGTTCTTGATTTATAAATTTTAAACAGTACCTAATACAAAAGACAAAGATCCAAAACCTCATACTTTCCCTCCCTCCGGACTCCCAATATTGTTATAGTGCAATATTTTAAATTCAATCAATGTTTCACGTTAACCTTATTATGACTCTATAAGTATGGTTTACTTTTGGATCAATTAGTTGTATTATAATTACATTTCCTTTTTTTTTTACAACTTTTTATTTTCTGGGAATTCATAATTGCCTTAGTTTTCTGTTTGCCAAATTTTCTACATCATTATCACTAATTCTTCCAGACTCCCCAGCAGAAATGTAAAAATGCCTAAACTACTTTCAACACAGTCAAACATGTCAGATACTCTATCAGTTTCACTGGAAACACTCCCCTGGAGCACTCCTTCCTTCAGCATGGACTGTCCCTCCTTAGGTCTGCTGTATAGTTGTCATGTTGGGATTTTCCTTTACCTCTTTCCTAGGTTGATGCCCTGTTTCCTAACACCTATACGTTTGTCTTTCTTGTTTCAGTAGAGTACATCCTCCAGTAGTATCCTAGGAAAAGCTGGGGTGGGGGTAGTAAATTTTTGATCCTTGCATGTCTGAAAATATCTTTAATTGACCCTTGCACTTAACTGATAACATGATTTAGTATAGAATTCTAGGCTGAAAATGATTTTCTCTCAGAAGTGTGAAAGCATTGTTTCATTGCCTTCTAGCCACCAGTGTTAATGTTGAGAAATATGCTACTCTTATTACCTACTCTTTTATAAGTAATCCATTTCCCTTTCCCTACTCCCTCATTACCTCCTATCATCAAGATTTTTCCATCTTCTCTTTATGCCTTGTGTTTAGAAATGCCATGATATATGCCACAGTGTTTTTGGTTTTTTCCCTTCATTATGCTAGGCACTTAGCAGGCTCTGTCAATCTGGAAAATCATGTCCTTCAGTTGTCAGAGATCTTCTCATAGTTTTTTTGATAATATCCTTCCCTCTATTTCTAAAACACCTATTGCCTATTATGTTGGGCCTTAGGGATTCATCTTTTTCTTTTCTCTCTTATTTTCCATTTCTGTCTATTTTCTGAGATATTTCCTCAATTTTATAGATTAATACTTCTGTGAATTATTTTTGTTATTATATTTTTAATTTCCCAGAGCTATTATTCTCTGATTGTTCCTTTTTTGGAGTATCTTGCCTTTGCTTTATGGATGTACTATTTTATATTCTCTCTCAGAAGATGCTTACTGTTTTTTAAAAAATATTCATCTGCTCTCTATATTGTCTCTCTTTCCTCTGAGATTTTTTTTTCCATTTCTGTTTGATGCTGTCTTTCTTGGTGGAGGTTTATCTCAACTTTGCTGCCCCTTCATATTTAAGAGTGAGTCACTACAAAGGTATTTGGAAGCTCTGTGTTAACAGGAAGAATTTATCAGTTGGTGGGTTTCACTGCAGGATGGGGGACCTATTTGTTTTCCTGGGGGACCCTTAAGTATCAGTATCTATAGATCTTTTTTCTGGGGTTATTCAATTTTAAGTTTCCTCCAAAAATCAACTCTGTTATCCTGCCTGGAGAATACAAGCCTTGCTGTCAGCATTATTGGAGTGGAATAGAGCAAGAGGGCTGGGGAAGTTTCATCATTTAGCATGTGGAAAAACCATGGGTCTGAGAATTGCAGTACCTGTTTTCAAGTCCTGTTATTATCAGTCATTGGTTGGTTGATAGTAGGTAAGTTAAATTTTCCATCTGTTTCATCATCTGTAAAGTGATGATAGTCATCCCTATACAGTTTATCTTACTTGCAATGACCAATAAGATAATTGACATAAATGTACAAATATAAATCAAATATATATGATTTATTATTAGCTCGATTACCAATAGGCTTAGTCAAATATACTTTGAGAGGCAGTGTAACAGAGTCGAGAGAGTATGGGCTTCAGAGTCACACAGATCTAGACTCAAATTCCATCTCTGTCATTCATTGTGTGATCCTAGGTAAATGACTTAAGCTCTCTGAACTTCATTTTTCCCACTTATTAAATGAGTATAATATTATTAACCTGACAAGGCTGTTGTGAGGATTAAATGAGATAATGCATGTAAAACATCTGCTATAGAGCCTGACATTTAGGTACTCAGCAGATGTTAATTCTTCCTCTTATCCCCCTAATTTGCAACCACCTTTCTCATGCTCAGATGAAAATTCTGAGCTTGTATTTCCTCAATTAGTGCTAAACCACATTAGTAATTAGCACCTTAGGTCATTGATAATCCTCATAAAGGCTGTTTATTTGCTGTTCTCCCAGGACAAAATTATAAGATGAGCAGCCCAAATTGAGAGTTCAGGATACATATCCTTTGAAGTTGTAACACGTTATTGCTGGGGCATCTTTAGGAATATTTTGTTATGAAATAAGATGCAAAACTTGTAATAAATATAAAAAGAGATCAGGGACACTGGAATACTGGGAAAACGACTACTCAAAAAATTATCTTAAGAGTTGTTGTGTTCTGTTTTGTTTTCTATTTGATCCGCACATAAACCCCGAAGCTGAGCAGGCTTTTAAAGATGAGGAAATCAAGGCACGAGTGAAAAAGTGACTTCCACAGGATTCACTGGTCTTTGGGGAACAACCAAAAACTTCAACTTTCACTGTTTTTAAGTGTACAGTTCAGTTAAGTATACTCACAGTGTTGTGCAACCAATCTTCAGAACTCTTTTCATCTTGCAAAACTGAAACTCTGTACCCATTAAACAATAACTCCCCATTTTCCCTCTACCCTCAGCCCCTAGCAACCACCATTCTACTTTCTGTTTCTATGAATATGACTACTCTAGGCACCTCATATACATGGGATCGTACAGTATTTGTCGTTTTGGTTTATTTCACTTAGCATAAAGTCCTCATGATTCATCCAGGTTGTAGTGTTAGAATTTCCTTCCTGTTTAGGAAGGCTGAATAATATTCCATTGTATGTACATAACACATTTTGTTTATCCATTCATCTATTTTCGGACACTTGAGTTGCTTCCATCTCTTGGCCATTGTGAATAATGTTGCTATGAACATGAGTGTACAAACATCTCTTCAAGACTCTGCTTTCAAACCTTTTGGGTATATACCTAGAAGTGGAATTGCTGGATCATATAATAATTCTATTTTTAATTTTTTGAGGAACCACCACACTGTTTTGAGGAACAGCCATACATAGTGGTTTTACAACTTTTACATTCCCACCAACAGTGCACAAAGGTTCCAATTTCTCCACATCCTTGTGAACACCTGTCCTTCTCTGTTTTGTTTTTTTTTTTTCTCCTAATAGCCATTCTAATGGGTGTGAGGTGGTATCTCGTTATGGTTTTCTTCAGAGTCTTCTGTAAAGATGACAAAACAGTAAGTGACTCTAGGTAACATTACCAACAATTTACAGCATTAAGATCTTACTAGATTTAAGACATTGTAGGAAGCAACAGTACACAAAATCCCTGTTCTCAAAGATTTTATAATCTAGCTGGAAAGAAAGGACATATGCATTTAAAAATAAATAACAATGCAAACTGGCATAGTCTAAATGATAAGTATTACATGAAGACAGAGAAAGGTAAAATTTTAGTAGGCTGGGCTGATTAGAAAAGGCTTTAAAGAGCAAGTGGCATCTCAAACATTTCAAAAGGGAGGATTTAAATTATCCAAGAGAAAAGAGGAGGTAATTTATTTTCTATTTCATTTACTAATTCATGAATCCTCTCAGCAAACATTTATTGTGCTCCTAATAAGTGCTAGACACTGCGCTGGGCGTTGAGGTTACAAAGTCTCTCAAGAGCAAGGGAGAAAGATGGGCAACGATTAGTGACAATCTAAGGTGCTGAGTGTGTACATGGTGCACTGAATTACTCCTTACTAAGAGCCTGCTGATCTGTCAAGTAGACTGATGATACTTAAAGGGAGTACCTAAAGCAGATTTCTTTCCAGGGTTTGTTCACACTCAATTATTTCACGCAAAGTATAGCTGGGAAGTTTTCCTTTCTCCCTTGGTTCAAGAAGCCAAGTTAGTTATTAGCACTCCTACTTATCATCCCATATAGGTTTTCGTAGTCATGAACATGTGCTAGCCAGTGCGGAAGCAAAGAAAGATAAGTAAGATACAGATCCTGCCCTCCAGGATCTCAAAGATAGCTACAATATGATATGATAAGGACTATAATAAAGACAGAAGACAAATAGAAAGAAAGAAATAGCTTTTTTCCCCCTAAGGAAATCATAGTCTTCTTTTAAAAAGTAACATCTAAGCTGGATCTTAAAGGATGGCAGGAGTTCATCAGCTGGGCAGAGGAGGAATGGACATTCCAGCCAGGCAAACAGCATGTTCAGGAAATATTAAGTAATTTAGTGTGGCTGGAACTTACAATACATGATGGAGAGTAGTAAGAAAGGTAGAGAGTAGAGTAGTGAAGTGAGCTGCAGAAGTAGACTGTGGATAACGATTATTCTGAAGGTAACAGAATTAACTGATTTTTAGTCAGGGAAGCAGCATTGGATTTCTTTTTTTAAAGGAAACTCTGCAGGCTAGATGGAGGATGAACTGGAGTTACAGAGAACCAAGAAGGAGACATCAGAGAAGGAAGTCAACTGGTTAACCAAATAGGATCTCACAGACCCTTGTGGTGGAACACCAGAGTTCAGGATCTCGTATATGGCCTGCAAGATCAGAAATGTAATTTTCCTAATGCCTCTAGCATGGAACAGATACTTGAGGATTGAATCACAATAATCAAATTCATAAGAGAATGTGGTACAAAGTATAATTCTAATTTACTAATACATATTCATTCATTCATCACTTATAAAGAACCTACTTTTGCTAAATAAGCATTGTTCTAGGTTCTAGGGACACGGCTGTGATTAGTAATTTCCTGCTCTCACAGAGTTACATTTTAATGTGAAATATATTTTTTCAGTGACTAAAGTATTTGTGTTTGCTGTCCAGAGCATTTTCTTGCCAGTGTAAAGGTACCAGGGAATCTAAGTTGATAATCAAAATATTGTTCAGTGAATGATCAAAAAAAAAGAGAACTGAATGGTTTTAAGATCCATTTCATTCAGGCCACAGGTAAAGCCTAAGAAATTATCTATGATCTAGAACAAGTGTACCTTCTAATGACTAGTTTGACAATGTTCTTTGGAATTATGATTTCTTTATCCTGAACATTGCTGGATGAAAAAAACATAGCCAAATCCTGGCAGATTCCTTTCTCTCTGGGTGCCAGGGGAACCATTTCAATTCTAACACATTCTTTCAGACATATTTGTAATACAATTGATTTTAATTATGTTAGCTTCAGTCATTTTTACCATATATAATTATAAAAGCTCCAACTTCAACTATATCACTGTAAGGAATTGTGTTAAAATTTTGGATAATATTGGATTTTCATCCATTAATTCAACAAATATTTACCAAGTGCCTATGACAACCAGGCATTCTGCTAGGTGCTGGGAATATCCGAGTGAACAAGACAGATTTTCTACCTATCCTCAAGGAATTTATATACATTCTAATAGTGAAGTGAGATTATGAAAATCACAAGTGATCAACTGACCAATAAATTAAACAAATTGTTTTAAATGTTATGAAGGAAAGGGCAAAAGGAGAATGTTACAGTATCCAAGAAAGTGATGACAATCATCTGGACTAGGCTAGTGGCAGTGAAGAAAGAAGTGGCTGGATTTGAAATTTATTTTGGACATAGAATCAACAAGACTTGATAACGAATTGGATGAAGAAGGTGAGGAGAAGGGAGGAATCAAGTTAATTCCTGGGTTTCTGACTTAAGCAACTGAGTAGAGAGCAGTGGCCTTAATTGAAATAAGGAAGACCTCCAGTAGGAAATACCCAGAGTTCTGTTTTAAACACAGTAACTTTTAGGTCTCTGTCAGAAAAGCAAATGTAGAGAAGTAGGCATTTGGATATGTGAGGCTGGAACTCAGAAGAGAGGTTTGGGTTGGAAATAGGGATTCGGAATCACTGACCTAATGATGGGATTTGGAGACAGGATTTTCATTACTATAGCCTGGTGAACTTGCTTAGAATTGGTGATTCCTAAATCTCCTCAGTGACACATTATCTCATAAGTCATTTCTATATATGACCAAATAATTAAGAATTCATTCCTACTAGTTTAGTTCTCAAAGATTAACTATATTCAAGACTTCTTTGGGGGAGCCTCACTATACCTTCTATCCACTACATCAACCCAAAGATAAATTTAATTTCAGAGTTACTAGACGCTTTTCATTAATATCTCAGTGACTTTCCTCTTTTTCTCACCAAAGCTAACTCTTTTTTTTTTTTGAGGAAGATTAGCCCTGAGCTAACATTTGCTGGCAATCCTCCTCTTTTTGCTGAGGAAGACTGGCCCTGAGCTAACATCTGTGCCCATCTTCCTCTACTTTATATGTGGGACAGCTGCCAGAGCTTGGCTTGCCAAGTGGTGCCATGTCCGCACCCGGAATCCGAACCAGCAAACCTCGGGCCACCAAAGCGGAACATGTGCACTTAACCGCTGTGCCCAAAGCTAACTCTTAAAGACCCCACGTAATGAGGTGTTCATAGATGAAAATGGTTGAATAGGTCTGGATTTCTATATGGATTAGAAACTCTGTCTTAATTATGTTTTCTGTAAGTTAAGTATCACCTACATGGGTGTATGGGCTTATTTACCAAGTAGATGTTTTGCAGAGATTTCTAGATGAAAGAGGTTAGGAAAATACAAGGGATTAATTGTGTTGATGCTCTTATTAGCTTAGTTTAAGCAGGACCTATCTCTTGGAAAACCTGGAAAAGCTTAGCTACCATTGCTTTTTGACTTTTGCCAGCTCTCCTGGAATCCTGGAGTTCTGTGGAAAACAAACTGCTACCTTGGAGGATGCCTGAAATCTCTGAGGAAAGTCTCTTGCAGGTAGCCAGTTCAGGGAGGTCACAGCTGATACCAAGCTGTGTATTTTGTAAAAAATAAATCTTTTTACAAAAGTGGTCAAGACTGTTTGCTACGCATATCAGCACTTCTCAGACAGGGAGTGGAGGTAAAATGCGGCCTCATTAAGACTTTGTGTGTCAGTGTACAAAGACAGATAGCAACTAGACTTCTGGTTGTGAACATGATGCAGTCTATACAGAAGTAGAAATATAATGATGTGCATCTGAAATTTATATGTTATAAACCAATGTGATCTCAATAAGAAAAATATGTTCTAGAAAGTGTTTCTGGTAAAAAAAAAAAAAAAGGCTTTGTATGCCTTTGTTAGTGTGAACTAACTTTGTTAGTGTGAACTGAGTAACTTAAGGGTGATTTCCTACGAGCTCTTCTCCACCTCTATTACTTTTTTTTTTCCCTTTGTTTTTCCCCACTTCACTTGTCTTTTGTTTGTCTCAGTCTTCGTTTTCCTAGTTTAACATGCTTTTCAAAAACTTAGGCCACAACTGTTTCCCTCTCTCCTTTTCAAGGCTTCCCCACTCAAAGTGATTTAGGGACTGTCATGCCCCAAATATTTATTACCTCTCAGAGAGAGACCCAGGAGGAGATAAATGGTATACACTAGTGGCTCTCAAACAGGGGTGATTTGGTAACGTCTGGAGACATTACTAGTTGTCACAGGGGGAGGGTGCCGCCAGCATCTAATGGATAGAGGCCAGAGATGCCACTAAACACCCTACAATGCACAGAATAACTCCCAACAACAAAAAATTACCTGACCAAAAATGTTAATAGCACTGCTGTTGAGAAACTTAGCTAAGCACAGGTATCAGCAGCTGAGTACTACTGAGGAAGCAGTGCAGCCTCCTTAGGGATGCAGATTTTGAAGGTGGTAAAGTGGCAGCCACTGGGATCAGATTCTCTGAACTTGGATCCCCAGGTTCTCTGTTTTTGCTGGCTGTATCATTTTGGACTAATCAATGCCATGAAAACACAATTTCCTCATCTGGAAAGAAAGGTTAAGGAAGTATCATTCTCAATAAGCTGTAAGCTCCTTGGAGGCAGGGACCTAATTTCACCTGCCATGCTTAGTTTAGGGACTAGTACCCAAGGGAGAGTACTAAATATTTGTGGATTGTCTCACACAGTTGTTTTGAGGCCTAAAGCAGAGAACATATATTAAGTGACATGAAGCACAGTGAGGAGAAAAGCAGCCCGATAGTGGGAGCTGGGCTGGCACTATCAGCTAGGATGTGCTGCCGTGTTGAATGTAAACAATTTCACAGAACACCAGGAGGGACCAAGACAAAAACAAAACCACTCCATAATCATGTCTGAATACAAACAAAAAAGAACACTGGCCCAATCACAAAAATGACCAAATATCCCCCCCATCCTGGCTAACATGAGGGACTGTTGCTTCTTAACCAATCATAGCTTTAGCCTCTCTTGGTTCTTCTCCTTTTTAGATAAGAATTATTAAAATACCCCATCATAGAATTACCTCCAACTAACAGCATCCAATGCAGAGAGTAGGACTGATTCCTTGAACCCTCCCCCAAATCACCTAACACCAGCCCAAATCCTGTAAATTCTTTCCAGCACCCTCTTCCTGAGATGGCCCGCGCTTCCTCAAGGTGTGCCTTCCTCCCTTGCAAGGAGACTGACGCCCAACTTTGTTCAGCTACAGGGGTGTTCTTGGTGGTCTCTGGCTGGACGACACTGACAATGTGGGGGCCCCTTAAAGGGAAGCAGCTGTTATTATGCCTCAAGGGAAACTGCACGATGCCCCCATCGCGTTCAAGCAGAGACTTCGTAAACGAGTATTTTGAGGCTTCCCGACATATTGCCTCTTGCCAGGCCGTTTCTCTTCAGGGAACGTCTCTCCTCAGTCTACAGGGAAGAGGCTTTTGGTTTCTGACTTCCCAAGTTGAAATTCAGCATATTAGGTTAAATTTCTCATGAAGTACAACCCCTTAGTGAGGTGCGCGCCTCTAGCTCCAACGGTGAGTTCCTCAAACGCCAGAACACCCCAAAGGGGTAGGTAACGTGGAGATAGCGACAGGGAAACAAAAGCCCCACGTCGTCATATTACTCTGTTACCTACCGCCCCAACCCAGGAGAAATGGCCCCGAATTCACTCCACACGCAGCGCAACACAGCGCAGACGCTCTACTCTGCGAAAAACTGAGGCAAGAGCGGCGACCAGCAAAACTGAACTTCCCCCGTCGGCTTCCTCAGACGTCGCGCACGCGCACGGGTCGCTGGGCCGCCCCCGAGGGTTTGCCCGCCTCTTCTAGGTGGACTACAAGTCCCGGCTTGCAGGGCGCGGCGGCGTCGCCTGGTAACTCGCGCCAGACGGAGCACGCTCGGTCGGCTCCTCCGCGCGCCTGCGCCCTGACGGGCTCTGCGCAGGCGCATTTCCAACGCTCGAGAGGAGAGGGCGGGGTGTCGTTCCCTTTCGCTGATGCAAGAACCTAGTGCGGTGGTGGGAGAGCTGTTGGCAGGAGCCGCGCTGCCGCTGGGGCCTGGGGCTTACCCGTCCGACTTTCCGTCCTGCCGATCCCGCTCGAGCCGCAGCCATGTCCGGGGACGAGGTGAGGGCACGACCCTGGCGCTAGGGCTAAGAACTGAGGCGGGGAGCCGAACCCACCCCACTTGGGAGACCGGGCCTGCGGCCTAGCGGCCGGCCGCCGCCATGTGGGGCAGCCGGGCCTAGGCAGCCCGGAGCGGGGGAGCCGGCGAGGACTCCGGAGCGCGGGCTTGGCCGCACCCCACTCTCCTCAGGGCGGCGGCGCTGAGGCCGGCGTCCTCCCGTGGCCGGCGTTTCCGGAATGGAGAGCACGTTGAGCCGCCCTTCCAGAAGGGGGCCCGAATGACTGGTTAATGCTCCAACCCGACGAGACTGGGGCTGGCGACCCCTGCATTCCTTTAGATGTGACACCGCAGCTCCACCTCTCCTCGGCGGGCGCCGGGCTGCCGAGAGGAGCCTCCCTCGGCTCCGGTAGGGCGCCTTCGATAGAAACTTTGCAGGCTGGGGTGCCCTGGCTGATATCCCTCCTCGTTCTCATCTCGAGCGTTATTTCTTAAAAAGACCAGGGGGTGAGGGAAATAGGCGAGAGCAAAAGACCCTTCAGCCTCGAAAAGTGACTAACCTCGGAAAGTTTTCGGGCGGGAGTCCCTGAGGCTGCCTTAGCGCAGAGCTCGCGGCGACGCTGGCTGGATCTTTTTCCACCGTCGTACTCGAACCTCAGCAAATTTCCTCAAATCCCTTCTGACCAGATTTACCCCGCTTCATGTAAAACCAAACAGCTTAAAATGAAATTTGATTTTTAAGTGCTATCAGTAGGTATTGATTAACACGGACGGGGGGAGCTACCGCTTACCGGCCGGCTCTGCCCACCGGGAAAAAACTCTTGAATTCATAAGTCACATCTGTAAAAACTTCGAGTGCTTGGCCTGTAGGGCCTTGGAGAGATGGAAGAGGGAGAAATCGAGGCTTTGTCGAGCGTTGGCTTTTGAGGTAGGCCCTGAACGATGTTTAGAGTTTCCTCAAGTAGTGGAAAGGCCTGATCACAGGGCAAGGAAGTGTGCTCACAGAAAGTAGAATATTCTCCAATTTGATTAGAGTTAATCCCTTAAAACGTAGGTAGTGGCTAGTTCATGGAGGGATTGGAAGACCAAATTAAGGAATTTGGATTTTATTCTGGAGGAGACGCCAGCGTCTCAGTTGATGCTCACAACCACCTTGTAAGATAGGTATTAGCATTATGCCCATTTTAAAGATGAGAAAAGTGAGGCTTAGAGAGTTGTATAATGCCCATGATCAAATAGGAAGTGAGCCAGTGGTAGAATTCCAGGTCCGTGGAATACTGCCTTCATCTGGGTGACTAAGAGGCTTGCTCTCTTAGGAGAGAAACTGAATCTGAAGGAGGTAGGTGGCTCTTGCTTGGAGGTCATGGAAGACATTGCTCTGGGCTACTGTAAAAAAGTTGTGAGAGTGGCTGTGTTGCATGCTTGTTTTGTTTCTACCCATTTTCTAAGCTTTTCATAACCTTTAACAAAGTACCTATGTAGTGCACGGTACTGTGGGGTGCTACTCTGCGTGGTTTCTATGGTAAAATGTTCACAAGTGTCGTGAGGGAGTAAGAAATCTACCACTAGTTGCTACAGGAGGTAGAGATAGAGCCATCTACATAGTGATTTGGGGAGCTGGAGGATTTGGTTTTAGCAGTTGGATCAGTTTTTGAAGGAAGTGGAATATGAAAGCATTACTGAAGGGTGAACAGGATTGTGTCAAGCAGGGATGGCAGAACCAACATGCCAGCAGAGGACTTGGGAAGCCAATAAAGTATTAAGCAGCTTGGCATTTCTCAGGTCTACCAGTCTGACTTCATTTTATAGACAGGAAACTAGGGCCCAGGGAGGTTAACTTGCCCAAGATCACATAGCAAGTTAGTGGTACCAGAACTCCAGCCTTAGGCTTCCACCCTAAAGGTATGTACAGGTTCCAGTTCCTCTGGTGCTGTGGACTAGATAAGTATTCTTAGGCCACTCCTTAACTCCTGACTACTTTACACACTTGTAAGGATCAACATGGAAATGATTTTTTTTTTTCCAGGAAGATTAGCCCTGAGCTAACTACTGCCAATCCTCCTCTTTTTGCTGAGGAAGACTGGCCCTGAGCTAACATCTGTGCCCATCTTCCTCTGCTTTATAACTGGAACACCTGCCACAGCATAGCTTTTGCCAAGCGGTGCCATGTCCACACCCAGGATCCGAACTGGCGAACCCCGGGCCGCCAAGAAGTGGAACATGCGAACTTAACCGCTGCGCCACAGGCCCAGCCCAATAGAAATTATTTAGAAACTGCCAGGGACTCCACAGAGTGGAAGTAGACATGTCTAGTGGACAGGATAGAGTTAAATAACATACTATTAAAAAATCTTTTTTTTCATATTTCCTTGTTTTTTTTCTTTAAACAGCTTATTAATGTATAATTGACAAAAAGTAAACTGCACACATTTATTTTTAAATCTGGTAATTAAGCCAGAAACTCACCAAAACATAACCTCTTTTCACTTAGTGGAACCATGACCTTTAAAAACCAGTATTCTAAGGGCTGGCCTGGTGGCGTAAGTGGTTAAGTTTGCGTGTTCTGCTTCAACCGCCCAGGGTTTACAGGTTTGGATCCCAGGTGGGGACCCAGCACTGCTCCTCAAGTCACACTGTGGCAGCATCCCACATAAAATAGAGGAAGATTGGCACAGATGTTAGCTCAGTGACAATCTTCCTCACACACACACAGTATCCTAGAAATATGAGTGCCCCCTAGTAAGGAAAAACCCCCTAATCTGCAGGCATTTATTATTTTTTCAGACCACTTTTTAAAGTGCTGTCAGTAGCTAAGATTATTGCTTATTACTAGGCCCTATTTACAAGGTGTCTGAACATTGGGTTTTCATACAACGTAGTAAGGTGTTTTACAAAAGAATGTTTAAACTAAAAAAGTTTCTGATTAAAGATGGAATATGTGTTGTATGAAGTTTACAAAACACAGAAGAATACAAAGAGAAATAAAAATCTCCCAGACTCCTATCACCCAGAGATGACAACACTTAGCATTTGTCATGTTCACCTTGCTTCTCTGGGTTCCTTTTTAACTCACACCTGCCTTCTGGGTGTGGTGTGGCCATAAAGTTAGCGTCTTGGGTAAGGTTTGGTGGATGGAAGTAGGCCTCCAATTTGATGAAGCACTTAGGCTATAGTCAGGATGATTTTTGCTGGTATCCCTTTTCCTGACCTCCAACCCAACCCAACATGGGAACTTGAAAATGGAAAACTGCTTTTGAAGGCTTTGTTTTGGACTTAAAGAAAAAAAAAATAGCTCAAGAGATTCTGTGGTTTTTCCACAAGTGCACTGTCAGCAACTATTTGCTTCTCAAATCCAAACTAGTCTCATAAACAGAACATTTGGAATGTGGTAATTTGTCAGATATGAAAGTCTTTAAAAAACACTTTTTTTTAGTCAAGACTGATATGGCCTTGTGGTTTGCAGGAGGTCTGCTTTGGGCATTGCTTTGGGATCCCTGGTTTCCTTATTTTTAAATGCTACTTTGCCGTGTGGTATGAATAAAATGAGGCAATGAGTATATGTCTTAAAGATCCAGAGACAGTAATTGAGAGAGTTGTTAATTATTTCAGTGTATAATTCCTGCATATTTATTATCCTTTACAAGGTTACAACCAAACTGTTTCCCTGGAGACCTAAATATGAATGTTTTTCAAAGGATAAGAAGCAATTGTGAGGTTGTCCTCTGATTTCAGGATCTCTCCCATCTTTGGTTTGTCTTGCTAAATGTTAGTTAAAAGATCATTAATATTCCAGGGAACTTGATATTGAAAAAAATACAATAAATGAATTGTAAGCCCTACGAGAAAACCAAACATAGTAACTGGAGTGCTGTCTGTCCTTTTGTCAAATCTCCATATTTCAGGAAGGAGGATGAACTGTAGATACCTCCCTGGAACAGATTGCAACACTCCATGTAGGATGACCCAAGGATCAGTAGGTCAGGAGTGGGGAACTCCTTTCTCCTGGCTCTTCTGTCCTCTTCAGTTTGCCAAATTATGTTCTTCAGACTGACTGCATTTCAGAATTATTCATTTATACAATTAAATTCTTGTTAAGGTAGGAGAGGATAACTTTGAAATGAGGCTATATCAATTTCCAGAATGTCTTGCAGATCCCTCTCTATTGGGTGAGACGATAACTACCGTACTTTGTTACGGACCGTGGTTTGGTTTCAGTGTAGCTCAGTTTCCGTAATGTAGTTGGGACATAAAGAAATTTAAGTGAATTAGAATCAATTTAGGGAATTTTTTTGAGAGTTTCATGATATGTCTTAGAAATTGTCACTTCGAGTTGATGAAATTCTGTGATAGGAATCAAGAGATACTGTGCTTTTGTGAACTGTGAAGTATTATATAAATTATGATAATTGCTAATGTTTATTGAGTATTTTTGTGCCAGGCACTGTGCCAGGTGTTTTATATTTATTTCCCCATTTAATTCTCGCAGTAACTTTGTGAGGTTTGGTTTTGGTTCTGCTACTGATCTCCATTTATGGAGAGGGGAAGAACTTATCTAGGGTAACACAAGTAAGACCCAGAGCTAGGATTTGAATTCAATCAGTTGAGCTCCAGACCTGTGCTTTTAAACACTTCACCACACTGTCATAGCAGATCATTGGGCAAAATGCTAAATTTAAGCGTGGTAGAATTTGGACAAAGAGTGCTAAAGGTCTTAGAGAAAAAAAATACTTGGGATTTGAATCCAGGTCTGTTCGAGTTCTTGCTGTTTCTACTCTGCTAGCATCTGCCCTATACGTTGTTTAAACTGTTATATCTAAAATAACTTTACCTGTATTTTTCTGCAAGTGATCAGTACAAACAGATAGTCTACAAGTTATAAATTAGTTTTTCACTTATTCTCTAGTGGACACTAGATAAAAATAACCCAGAAAAACTTTTAATGTTCCAGAAACAAAAAGCAGAGTAAAAGGTTGTATAGAAGTTTCTCTTACTCAGATAGAGATTTGCTGTATGCAGGGTTGCAGATGGATTTCCTTAAAGGTTTATCTGAACTTCAAGGTAAGATTTAAAAAAAAAAATTTTTATCAGGTCAAGTCTCCTGGTGTGGCAACCCCAAGTTGCCAACCTTAAATAAAACATGTGTAACATACCTAGGCATTGATTTTTCTCATCCATAAAGTGAGGGGTGTAGCATGGATTGTTGCTAAGGTCCCTCCCCTAAACTCTGTGATTCATTCATAAAGTCTCCAAATTTGTTCATGAAACTAAAAGTGAAGTTGCTGTCTTGTGATAGTTTACAAATTGAAAGGCATGTGCACATGTTTCAGGATCACTCCCCTGCTATGTTTAATACTATAAGGAAGGTTAGATGGACTTTTTTGTGTGTGTAAAATCCTTTTTAGTACTTTAATTCATCAAATACTCTTTTAAGAGTATGCCTTTTGAGGGTACAGCATATTTGGAATGTGAATATCATTAAAAACAATAACTTGGTCCACTTTTCTTTTTTATTTTCTTTTAAGCAGATGATTTTTGATCCTACTATGAGCAAGAAGAAAAAGAAGAAGAAGAAGCCTTTTATGTTAGATGAGGAAGGGGATGCCCAGACAGAAGAAACCCAGCCCTCAGAAACAAAAGAAGTGGAGCCAGAGCCAACTGAGGACAAAGATGTAGAAGCTGACGAAGAGGACAGTAGGAAAAAAGGTGAGTGGTAGACGTGAGAGAGTCACTGTTGTCCTGGGAGGCCTGGTTCTCTTCCCTTGATGTTTTGGATTTTATTAGTACAGTGGCCTCTCAGCCTGATAAGGCTGTTCTAGTGAAGTTGAGGTAGTGAATAATCTGTGTGCGCTAGACCTTACCAGATTTCCAGGGAATTTCCCACTGAATCCACAAGTGGCAGAGATGACAAAACCTCATCGTTCCAGGTCTGGTTTTCCTGTCTAACCTGTAAAGTCTCTTCTCCAGTTTTAATGGCGATTGTATTTGAATGTAGACAGAAAGAAATAGAGCCAAGATAAGCAGTTTTGTGTCTTAGCAAGTCTGAAAGTATATAGAAGAGATTAAATTTATAGCCTAAAATGTTTGGGATTGGACATCAATGATAGTTATTTACCCTTGTGCTTAGACATCATTTGCCTAGTAGAAATAAATGATTCAGTAAACATAGTTTATGTCTGTTGAATGTAAGATGCTATGCTGAGGATAGAGAGAGCTGACATTCATTGAGCATCTACTGTGTCCTAAGCATCTTGTACATGTTTAAAACAAGCTTGGAAAGCTAAATATTCTTGTAATAAGACAAAATGAATTCGTAAATAGCTCCTCGAAAAACTTTGTAGCAGAGGGATCCTAAAATATTCCTAGTGTATAACAAATAGAAAACTTATTGAACAGAACCCATTATCACTCACTAATGGTGGATAAAATTTCATTTTATGCGTATCGTAGCGTTATGTTAATGAAGTGAGGGGGCCAGCCCCATGGCCAAGTGGTTAGGTTTGCGTGCTATGCTTTGGCAGCCTAGGGTTCACTGGTTTGGATCCAGGGCACAGACCTACACACTGGTCATCAAGCCATGCTGTCATGACATACTACGTGGAAGAACTAGAATGACTTATAGCCAGGATATACAACTATGTACTGGGGCTTCAGGGAGGGGGGAAAAAAAAGGAAGGTTGGCAACAGATGTTAGCTCAGGGCCAATCTTCCTCACCAAAAAAAAAAAAGAAAGAAAGAAAGAAGTGGTGAAGTACTTTATAAGGCCTTTTGTTGATTGATTCAGTACTATAGTGAATTAGGCACTAGGATTAGGTGAAAAAGGCATAGCCCCTTAGTATCTAGTAGGGAGACAGATAAGCAAGCCAAGAAGTACCTCTGGTCGAGTGACAGAAGGTATTATGGAAGCATCTAGCGGACACCTAACCCAATTGGGGGAAGGGAAGGATAAGCTTAGAGAAGGCTTCTTGGTAGAAGTAACTTCTAACCAAGATCCTCTGAGATGAAGTAAGAGCTATATGGGAGAGCCATGGATATGCTTGCTTGGAGGTAGAGACCACACACACTGCACTAAGAAGTGGAAGTACATAGTTCACTTGGGCTGGAACCAGGGATTAAGGTATGAGAGATGGGAGGGTAGGCAGAAGTGAAGAGGTAAAGCTAGAGAGTCTTGGAAATTGTGTTAGAACCCTGACTTTGTCTTCTGAACACTAAAGCCTGATATGGTCAGATTACTAAATGACTATTCCCAACCTGGTCCCCTAACCAGATTTTTCCTACAAAGTTTTGAGTTGACTTGCCTTTACGTTTTTCAGAGCCATAACCTTTATGGTTGTGGAAGGACTGCTGTACTAATTAATATCAAGTCTCTTTATTCTGGTGGCTTGATTACTTAAGCGGTAATTAAACCAGCTGAAACATTGGTTTAACTCAAAATTTGATGCTTTGCCTTCTGCTATTTGTTGTTAATAATAGATAATCTCAATTATGTCTTTTTTAGATGCTTCTGATGATCTAGATGACTTGAACTTCTTTAATCAGAAGAAAAAGAAGAAAAAAACAAAAAAGATATTTGATATTGATGAAGCTGAAGAAGGTGTAAAGGTAGTATTGCTTTCTTATTGAAGGTAAAATTTAACCTCTTGAAAGGTTGCTCACGGCTGATGTTTCTTCCTCTGTGTCTCATCTCTTCCTAGCCTTGCTTTTGTTGTTAAGTACTTAATCACCACTGTGAAGGTCATTTTCTTGGGATTGTGTCTGATGAGGTATCTTAAAGGGATTATGGTTCAAAGGAATGTAAATTTAAGTTTTACACATTGTATTGTGTGCCATTAAAATGATTATAAAATGCCCCTTGTCATTAACCACACTGAGATTGACTCAGGAGAGAAATTTCTGTAAATGAGAAATCCTGTGGAGTAAATATGCCTGTGGTTTCTTCTGTAAAACTTGTAGTAGTGTGTTGAAGATACACAAACTTATGTGTTTACCTCTGAACAGCAAAGAATGAACCCCAGCCCCTGGTGGCTGGTGATCTTCCGATCTGTGGGAGAACCAGAGCACTCCGGCTGGTTTTGTGGAGTTCTCTGATCTTATAGGGACTTGAGGCCCTGTGATTGTCTTATTACAGGCTCAGTTTCCAATACAAATATCTCAAAATTCGTCTGAACCAAGGAGTAGATAGATGGGTGAGTAGGTAGGTAAATAGGAGGATAGATGGAAGGAGCTGAAAGTCTCTTCTTCCCTCACTTAGAGCTACCATTTTAAAGACCCTATCCAGGCATCTTAAGCAGAGCTTACATATCTATCTGTAAAACCTAGGATAATAGCAATTTTATGTATACACAGAAAGACAAAGAATAAGAGTGAGAACACACATACACATGCACTAAGTGTCTCATTTTGTGCCCTCTGCTCAAATTTTTCTTTGGTAATTAGTTTGCTCAAACTCAAGTAAATAAGGTACATCCTGCATGTAGCAGGAAATGTATACAGTAATTCATTGAGTTTTGGAAACTGTCACAATTTGATGACTTGGTTAACTCAGCTGATATGTATTGGTGATTACAGTGAATCAGGCATTGTGTGCTAATTGCTAGGGTAGTGAAATAAATAATATATTTTCCCTGTTTTCAGGGGTTATTTTAATTCAGGGATAATTTTCAGTCCTTTAGAACGAGATGATTTTATCTGGATTTGTCTTATTCTCTGTTTGGGGATTTTCTTCTCTCCCTTCTATTACAGGGAAATTGAGAAAGAGAAATGCTCAGATTATACTGAACAAATGAGGTCTAAATATCCTGAATAACAAGGTGACATGTAAAGATGTGCCACAGAGAGTCTTGTTTGGCAAAGTTTTGTTGGTTAGCTCCTTTAGTAGCTTTGTCCTGAAGAGTCACTTAGAAGCTCTACTTTTTTAAGGGCTTGGATACTTTTTTTTCTGCTATTGAAGTTATAACATAAAAAGTGGTTACAAGTATCCTCATCAGCCAAAGCATGGACATTAAGTTGAAGCTGAAGCTTTCTTAAGATCTTGGGTTACTCCCACCTGAATTTTGAGACCATCACAGCTTTTGAAAAATCTTGAAAAACACTTCATGCTATTCTCTGCCTTTTACCAGGTCTTAGCCTCAGTTTAGAAGTAGAGCTTACTCGGGTAAAATAAATAAAAGTGTAAGACTAGAAGCTGGCTGGTGTGTGCTAGTTTATATTCAGCATAGCTGAATTTCTCATTTATTGACTGTTGTCTTACAAACTAGGTTAGTATTTGATTTCTTGTTTTGTGTTATCTAGCTAATACACGTGGGCTGATTGGTCTCTGATGGCCATGTGTGGCACTAAGACTACAAAGCTGGATGTGAGATTTCAAGGCTGAGCTTCATTTACTCCCGGCTATTAAACTTTTCTGTTGATAGATTTCTGACATTACTGTAGCCATTGTCAGAGTAGTTCAGGATGTAGGCACACAAAAATAGACATTGAGAGATAATGTTGACAGCACAGTTCAGGGCAGGGAGCTGGATAAGCTGGTGAAAGGAGGGAAAGGTTAGAAGGCCGGAGACTGAGACTGGCCCTTTCTGCTCTTCTGGGGTGTTTATGACTCATTTCTAGGCTGTGATATGCCCTAGTTACGTCAATGACTATAGCAACTAATCTTGGAATCAAGCTTTACCTCCTCTCCGTCCATTCATCATGTGACCCTAATTCTTCATGGGTTCTGCCTTTTCCCTCTTTCATGATGTCATCTATTGAAGTGATGCCCAAAGACTTCTTCACAGTCTGGTGCCAGGCTGACCATGGTATGATGAAAAATAAACATTTGGTCTTTGTTCCCAGTTCCTGGCACACAGCTCCTAAGACCCTTGTAATCTCTGGAGTGATAAAAATATCTTTTTTTTTTTTTTAGATTTTATTTTTTTCCTTTTTCTCCCCAAAGCCCCCCCGGTACATAGTTGTGTATTCTTCGTTGTGGGTCCTTCTAGTTGTGGTATGTGGGACGCTGCCTCAGCGTGGTTTGATGAGCAGTGCCATGTCCGCGCCCAGGATTCGAACCAACGAAACACTGGGCCGCCTGCAGCAGAGCGCGCGACCTTAACCACTCAGCCATGGGGCCAGCCCCTGATAAAAATATCTTTTGAGATGACTGGTGGCTGGGAGCTCCTGGATAGCTGCAGGATAGGAGCTGGTCATCAGAAAGATCAAGCCATGATTAAAGGATTGAAACTCTTCTCCCCACTCGCGTTAAATCAGTTAAATCAATGATGATTTAATCAATCACAGCTACACAATGAAACCTCCATTAAAACCCCTAAATGAGGGAGTTTGGAGAATTTCAGGGTTGGTGAACACTTGAGGGTGTTGGGAGAGTGGTACACTAACCCTCCTCCCCCTCCTTTTGTTGCTCTGTGTATTTCTTCTATTTGACTGTTCCTGTGTTGTATCCTTTATATAAACCAGTAAAAGTTTAAAGAGCTTTCCTGAGTTCTGTGAGTCATTCTAGCAAATTATCAAACCTGGGAGTAGGTTGGGGGGAACCTCTGAATTTGTAGCCAAGTTGGATATAAGTGAGGGTAACTTGGGAACCCTACACTTATGACTGGTTTCTGAAGTGAGGACAGTCTTGTGGGACTGAGCTTTTAAACCTGTGGAGTCTGTCACTGACTCCGAGTAGTGTCAGGATTAAATTCAGTTGTAGGTCACCTAGTTAGTGTTGGACAGTTAGAGAATTGGTGTGGAAAAACACAACGTATTTGGTGTCAGGAGGAAAAAAACTCTCCCATTGACTGCATCAGAGTACTCAGAAACTTCTTTAAAATGCTCCTGAACCACCTTCTTGCTAAAGATTGTCAATCAGAAGATTTAAGAATCTTTTAAAGTTTCCCAGATGATTCTGACAGTGGCCTGGTTTGGAAACATGGACAGTGATTATAATGAGATCCCAAAGTTGATGGATAAAAGAAAGGAGAAAATCCCACAGAAGTGTGTAGAAGAATTTCCGGTTTAAATGACAGAGACTCTCTGAGCCAGGCTGGCTCACCTGTGAGAGACATTTCATATCTGTAACTTCAGTTTTGAATATTTGATTTTTTTTCCCTCGAAAATGATGTCCCCATCCATGTCATTTAAATAAAAATATATAGTCCTAGTATCAAAACGTTGAGACTCTCATCTTAATTTCTTAGGATCTTAAGATTGAAAGTGATGTTCAAGAACCAGCTGAACCAGAGGATGACCTTGACATTATGCTTGGCAATAAAAAGAAGAAAAAGAAGAATGTCAAGTTCCCAGATGAGGATGAAATACTAGAGAAAGACGAAGGTAATGGGGCTCCGCAGTCTTGTTTCTAGGTTGCTCATGTCTTTGGCCTAATCTCTTTGATGGGTGGGTTCCTTTTTTATTTTTTTTACCTCTCTTTCCAATACTTGATTGTGAAAGCTAAAAGGAAATAGTATCTAACTTGATAATGACAGTTAAACATTTCACGGGGTAAGAATTTGACAGTTGTGATTATGTTAAAAACATGCTGATTCAGGCTATTGGGAAAATTACTATAACTGAATTTTAAATGTTAAAAAAAATTTTTTAATGTTCTATTAAAACTGTTGTTTTTATTAGTTTCTAAGTGCTGTAGGATCTTTCGAGAACTTTAGTGTAGTCAGCAGATGGGTTTTTATGGATGTGGATGTTTCCGAAGTGCTTCAAAACAGTTGGACCTTTTTTTCCCTAATTATCCCAATGCATTATTTCATCTTGTGTTTGTTAAATCAAGAAACAGTTCAGTATGTCTGTATTATCACGAATTCCTAATTAGAGAAGTCTCTATTAAGGGTTGTTTATGAAAGTCATAACATCCCTGTCTTTAAGGAATAAGGAGTTGTTTGTGGGCCTTGATGCCTTTATGCTTGAGGCTGTTGCAATTGCAGTTGTGGGAGAGAAGTCAAATGTCTTTGAAGCTTTCATTTCTCTTGATCTGCCTCTCCCTCCTCCCGCTTTTTGTTACTGTATCAGGGCCTACCCCTCATTCTTACAGTCTTTGTTATCTGTAGCTTTAGAAGATGAAGACAGCAAAAAAGATGATGGTATCTCATTTAGTAACCAGACAGGACCTGCTTGGGCAGGCTCAGAAAGAGACTACACATATGAGGAGGTAAGACAGATTCTATTATGAAAAGGGGCTAAGTTGTTCAGTAGAACTCAAAGAAAATCAGGATAAATGTTCCCTGAATTGGAGGGACCATTGAAGTACAGATTGATGGTGACACAGACCCAGAGAGGTCACACAGCCAGTGCACAGCATTGCCTGATGCCCACCTATGGGGCAGACTGCCCAGAGTGGGGTAATCATTATAGTGCACATTGTTCCATCTGAATCTGTGAACTTCTGAGGACATGAAACCCACTGGAATCAGGGGGAGGGGGGCCGTGGAGAGAGGGAGTGGCTAATATGGGGCCAGGATATCCTATTTGCTCGTTTGGGCTTTCCTGAATCTTACTTTTCCATGTATCATATAGTTTCCCATAGAAACAGCAGAATTAGTAGGGGCTCATTCATTCATTTAACTTTGAAGAAGGAATTGCTGAGCATCCATAATGGACCAGAGCCTTGTTGAGGATTGAGCCCTGCTCTCAAGGAACTCCCAGAACGTGTAGTGATATGTGTGTATATTTAGTAAAAAGTGAAGTTGGCTTAAAGCTAAAGCAGAGTGACTCAAGTGGGAACTTTATACTCCTGCAGTTAGTAAGAATGTACATGAATACTACTTTATCTCTGTAGCTACTGAATCGAGTGTTCAACATCATGAGGGAAAAGAATCCAGATATGGTTGCTGGAGAGAAAAGGAAATTTGTCATGAAACCTCCACAGGTCGTCCGAGTAGGAACCAAGAAAACTTCTTTTGTCAACTTTACAGATATCTGTAAACTGTAAGTTTGTTCATGGAGAGTCTCCATCCCAAATACTAGATTCTCAGTAGAGTAAATGTTAAATGTCCTTATTGTGAACTTTATTGCAGGTAGAAAGAGAGAATGCACAGGTCTCAGGGTTGGATTGAGGGAGGTCAGAGTTTAAGTCTGTCACTTCTTTGCGTTCATACCTCTCAGGGCTTGTTTTATCAGGCATCCAGAGGTGAGAGAAGCCAACTCATGCTGACCCATGAGAGTGGATCCTAACTAGATCGAGAGAAGAGTGAGGAGGCTGGTGTAGTCCTCACACAGAGCCTGGGGAGCCCAGAGACGGGGGATAGCTCATCAGGCAGGGGTGGGCATGCCAAGCAAGTGCAACCAGTGAGCCCTGGGAAAACAGCTAATTTGGCATGCCTCTTCCTTGGATGGTCATTGCCAGGACACAATCAATGAGATTTTAGCTTTCTTTTCAAGATTGCACCTGAGCTAACAACTGTTGCCAATCTTCTTTTTTTTTTCTCCCCAAATCCCCCAGTACATAGTTGTTTATTTTAGTTGTGGGTCCTTCTAGTTGTGGCATGTGGGACGCCGCCTCAGCATGGCCTGATGAACAGCGCCATGTCCACACCCAGGATCTGAACTGGCAAAACCCTGGGCTGCCAAAGTGGAGCATGTGAACTTAACCACTCCGCCATGGGGTCGGCCCCTTAGCTTTCTTAATTACTATCACATTCCATGTGTGTCTCAACCCAGGTCACTGTCTGGGCCTGGCTCTTGGAGATCCTCAGCTACAGCTTTTCTAGCAGGTTCCTTAGGGCAACTGACCTTATTTACTGTTGGTTCTTCAGTTTTATAAGTGATACACGGATGTTGCACATAAAAGGGAAATCAATCAAAAAAGGAGAACCAGTAAAAATTCCACCACCTGGAAATAACCATTGTTTTCATTGCTTATAGGCAATTAAGAATGTTTACATTTTATTTTGCTGAAGATAACAGTAGTATATGCTTGTTATAGAAAAATTAGAAAATACAGACATGCTAAGAAAATGAGAAATCATCTGTAAGTCCACCATTAAGAGATAGGTAATCATCATTTAATATTTTTATGTTTAGCTAGTTTTATACATATAAATATTTTAAAATAAATTGGTATCATACTAGTTTTTAACTCTTTTTCTCTTAGTATATCATGAAACTTTTACCCATCTCATTAAATAGTCTTCATAAATGTTTTTAGTAACTGCACAACATATTCTAACAGTTCCTTACTTGGACATGGTTGCTCCCAGGTTTTCATTATCACAGGCAAAGCTTCAAGGAACATCTTGGTACATGTATCTTGGCAATAACTCAGAATAGAGCCTTAGGGCAGAAATTCCCAAAATGAAATTGCTGAGTCAAAAGGAATAGATATTTTTGTGGCAAACATTGGTAAATTGCTTTCCAACAAGCTTGTACCAATTTATACTCCCACTAGCAATGTAGGAGCTTACCTGTTTTATTATATTTTCCCCAATCCTCACTCATTACATTTTGGGAAAAAATAATGGTTTTTAAAATTGTAATAGCGGTATCTCATTATTGGAACAAGTTCAGACAGTGCCACGTGAGTAGAATTAAAAAGTGAAAATATTGAATGGCATTGCTCTGTATTTGTTTTTTTCACTTTATATGTGTACTTCTTTTTTGTGTGTGTAGAGACTTGTTTTGTTCTAAAAGCAGGATAGAATGGAAATTTATTTAACACTCCCCAGTTAGTGGATATTTAAGCTGTTTTCAATCTTTCTGCTGTTGTGCTACCATGAATTACTTCTAGGTTTTTTTTTTTTTCTAATGAAAAATTTCAAACAGGAAACAGGGATTAGCACAACAAACACCCAAGGAGCCAATTGCCTGGGTTTGGTGTATTTTGACCTTTTAACAGATTTGCTTCAGATCTTTTTACTTCTTTAAAAAGAGGGTTTTACAGTTACAACCAAGGCCATCTGTGTGTCTCTTTCTGATCTCTTCACCTTCCTTCCCAGAAAATGTTATCCTCTTGTTTACCTTTCCTGTCCTTGTTTCTAGACGTTTACTCAGATTTATGTATTTATAAATAACATGCAGGATTATTTTATGAGCTTTAAAATGTAAATAAATGGTATCATATATGTCTTTATTTCAGAGTTTGATGACCTATGCACTAAAATTCACCTAAAAGCTGAGTAATCATAGATTAAAACTGAATAGGATGGTTTTTTGAGTTTGGTTAGGTTTCCATGAAAGATAAGGTTTATATATTCCACTTTCTTTTTAGATTACATCGTCAGCCCAAACATCTCCTTGCATTTTTATTGGCTGAATTGGGGACAAGGTAAGAAACTATATTCGCATTTATATACAGTATTATTGGACATTTTATAAGAACTTCTCTTAACTTGAAAAGGATTTGTAATATGCTTAGAAGAAAACATTCACCTGATTATCAAGAACTTTTAGGCCAGTGAAGGAGAGAAATCAGTTCATTTCTATGGGAGAGCTTGGTTACTTGGGAACAGGGAACAGAGTTAGCAGTGGCTCATCTGACAGGCCTGCTCGTGTACCAAAATGAGTACCACGGCACTTCCATGTTTAGAGTTTCCTGTCATTAATTAGAGTCCTTGGGTCTTTTTATGGAGCAAATATTAGATTTCAGAGAAAACCATTTTTTTTTAGGTCAGAATTTGTTTTTTAAATGGTTAATAGGCTGTTGATGGAATACAGCTTTAAGTTGGTGAGTGGCACAGGAGAAACATTGAAACAGGGATCCCTAATTAAATAGTTACTTTCCTATCTTCATGAAGGCACACTGAGTCAGTCCATACCCATTCAGGGAGTCCAGGATCCCATGAAACCCATCCCAATGAGTTTGACCATAAGTGCTAGGAAGCCGAATGTCCCTTTAAAAATAAGTAATGTAGACTTAGGGCCTAATGGTGATGACTAACACATATTGTGTACCAGACACTGTGCCAACCACTTTTGGGTACCATCTCAATCTTTACAACAGTTCTGAGCTCTTAGTAGAAACTAACATTACTGGGTCAGCCTGGTGGCGCAGCGGTCAAGTGCGAACTTTCTGCTTCGGCAGCCCAGGCTCCGCCAGTTCGGATCCTGGGTGCGGACATGGCACCACTCATCAAGCCATGCTGTGGCAGGCGTCCCACATATAAAAAGTAGAAATGGGCACGGATGTTAGCTGAGGGCCATTCTTCCTCAGCAAAAAGAGGAGGATTGGCAGCAGTTAGCTCAGGGCTGATCTTCCTCAAAAAAAAAAAAAAAAAAGTAAAGATCCTGGAATTTGGTTCTTTACAGGAAAAAATAATAATGGAAATTTTTTTTTCTTTCACAGTGGTTCTATAGATGGTAATAACCAACTTGTAATCAAAGGAAGATTCCAACAGAAACAGATAGAAAATGTTTTGAGAAGATATATCAGTAAGTGTATAATTTAATTTTAACACATGACTGAAGTGTTCTCATCAGGCTGCGGTATTTTGAGGCGAGCCATTGGTTTGTAATGAAGCTGGAAAAGATGAAGAGGCCTTAAAAGATGAAGATGAGGGAAAATGATAGTGAAGCAGGAAGGTGGCTCTTGGTGGCTGATTAGGGGTGCAGGGAGAGGGGTTTGGATTTCATAAGAAGGCCCAGCTGATCGAGGCTGTTGGTTGGTTCCAGGCCTGGTTCCAGGCCGAAGGCTAAGTCAGCGAAATCTATCTCTATTCAGGCCCGGCCCACCTTTGTTATCTTCCTAATCACTTAAAATTTGCAAGTCTGTTCCACTTAGAAAAGCTAGTAGGTTCTCTGAGTGGCTTTCCTGTAGACAGAACCAGGAGTAGGCATCTGGCAAGTGTCCTTGCCTCCTTGGACATTTGGAGTCTTTCTTCAACCCATGATTTAGTACCTGAAGCATCACAGCAGACAGTTTCTGTTTTCCTACACCTGGAATTGCTAAGTTTAGCTAAGCTTCCCTGGTCTGGGTGCCAGCCTGGGCCTGTGGAGTTCAGGGCAGAAGAAGAGTTTCAGAGGGAAGAAACCTCTGGCTCACTGTGGCCACCAGGTAATTCTGTATGTTGCTTTTCCTGCAGAGGAATATGTCACCTGTCACACGTGCCGATCACCAGACACAATCCTGCAAAAGGACACCCGACTCTATTTCTTACAGTGTGAAACTTGTCATTCTCGATGCTCAGTTGCCAGCATCAAAACCGGCTTCCAGGCTGTCACGGGCAAGCGAGCACAGCTCCGTGCCAAAGCTAACTAATTTGCTAATCACCACTGATTTTTCAAAGTGTGTTGTGGAGATTTCGCTGGACAGGTTTACCATCAGAGTGGATATACCATTGTATTAAAATCAAGATAGCAAAGCTGCCAAGTTCTTTGGTGTGTGGCTGGTTGGTCTGAAATCCTTGCAAGATGCCGATGCTCAAGCTGTTGACATACTCATTGCCTACTTTAACAACTGTCAGAGAAACATGATGGGGTAAGGCAGTGCTTTTTTAAAATCGTTCATAGACTTCTGTAAAATGCAAGATAAATTAAAGTTATTATAACAGTGATTCTTTCAATTTGTTTTGTCCTTCAGTTTTCTTTTCTATAAAAATTGTGCTTAATGAATTCAGCAAAACAGTTCGTGCCTGAGCTCTAGTGAGGTCTCTGTATCCTTATCCTGAGAAACTGGACATTGGCAGGCGCTTCACCTAGGCAGTCATTTTCCTTCTCAGCTTCTCTTGAGATACATAAAGTAGACACAGGTTCACATGACGGGTGGTTGGAGCAAGAGATCTGGGAGGACAGCCTGTTTTCAGTGTCTGGGGAACGACTGCATAGATTTGAATTCTTTTCATTATGTGAGGATTGTTGCTACTACCTCACTGCCAAGTCTGCCAGCTATTACATGAGGGAAGACAAGGTGCTAGGTACCCTCTCTCCTTCGAATTTTCTTCCTTATTGGCCACTAAGAGAATCTTAGAAACATAGCCTCTAGGAGTGTCGTGTAACTGGCACTAAGAAAAACCCTAATTGGGCATCTGTTGGCAAGGAAGCAATGTGGCATGTGCAGTACAGAGAAGTCTTCTGAGTCCACATTGTGATGCTAGAGGAAGCATCATTCTTTTTCCTCCCCAACTTGTGTTTTAGGTTTGAAAAAGGCCCACCGCAAATGCTTTTCTATTTTCTGTATTAAAGTAGCTTTTGAATGTGACCATGAAACCAAGAGGTGATGCTGCCTGTGTGGTGCTTCTGGGTGCCTCCAGTTCTGCCTTCTGAAGAAGGGTATTTCTCCATTGAGCACAGGGGGAAAGATCTTATGTGTCTACTGTGATCTGCCTTGCACGCACTTCTTGAGAATAAGGGCATAGTGCTGCTCCTCACTTCCTTGTTGCCAGACTAAGTGGCCCAGGAGCAGTCACTCAGCCCTGAATGTCTTAACTATGTTGTTTTTAATCACTGTGACCCTTAATTTTGAGGTACAGGCCAAGTGTTGTAAAGCACCTTGGCCATGAAGCAGTGGAGAGAGCAGAGCATTCCCTTTAACTCAGTAGGTCCTGAGGAGACCACACACTGGCTAAGCTGCCACCACTGCCCTGATGAACTCAACTGCTGTTTATGATGCCATCTTCCGTCTTTTGTATCCACACCCACACAATTCCCAATGTTGGATGTTACTGCGTGAATAAAGCAAGGATCAGTGCCTCTTGTGTAATTAACTTTCCATTGCTTTTGCGTGTATGTATGTGTATTTCATTCATTTCTTTACTTCAGTGGGACCCCTTAGGGGAAGACACAGGACTTTACAGTTTGGTGACAGGTTGGCATACAGTTATGTTGGCAATTTCAACCCCAGTTTTTAACTTCATTCTCAAAACAGATTCTCTGGACTGCTCCTGACCCTTTAAGATAGTTCCAGTTGAGGTATTTGGTTAAAATTGGATTGACTCTATATCAAACCCATTCAAAATAATGAGTTGCCCTAGGTTACCCATTCCCAGTAGCATCACTCTTCTGTCTCTACTACCTCACACTAACCACAGCTCGGCTGGAAGGAACCTTCTATAGAGTGACAAAGCAAAGGCAATTGAGGGTTTCTGATCAAGAGCCACCTTCTGGTTGTGAGAAGGGAACCAGACAGACCACCATTTCCAAAGTGTCTTTGGAAACTGTTGAGGAGTCTTCCTAATTATGCAAAGAAAGGGGGGCGGGAGGGCGGAGAAGGGTTCCATGGTAAAGTTTTAGACTAAACAGGTTCCATGACTGCCTAAGGAAAGTCTTTAGTATGCTGATGTGCATTTTCATGAGCACGTAAACATACAGTTATATGTCTAATTGTTTAGACAACCCTCTTGACTTCATTACTGCCCACAACTCCACCTACAGAAAAGCTTAAGCTTTTCCTAAGATATCCTGCTGGCTCACTCCCACACTTCAGAGGCCCCTGCCCACTGCATGTAAAATACTGTTTCCCCCAGCCCACAATAACGTAGGCGCTAAGAGTTTTGTTCACTCATGCCTCCCTAGTGCTGAGAGCAAGCAGTGCCTAGCAAGTTGTAGGTGTCCCAGTATTTAAATGAGTTTCTTTAAAAGGAGCATAACATATGCAGACTTGTAGCCCCTTCTCCCTGCAACCATCTTGGAGGATAAGTGTTCTGCAGAAAAGATGGTGGGCTGGACAGCCTGGAAGAAGTGCTGCTGTGATGTCCTGGCATCCCCTATCCAGATCCTTTGCCCTGGCAGCACTAAGCTTTCATATTGTAACAGAACATTAGATTTTGCACTGTGTTCTTAGAAGTTGGGCTTTGTAGCATGTAGTATTCTTTTTTTAATTGAGAAGATGAATTTATAATTTACAATTTTTAATTCCCAGAATCCTACCACCATTGAACCTTTTAGTGTTAAGAGCATTTTTCCAAGTTAGTACAGTTTTCAGAATTTTTGAAAACCATTAAGAGTCCATCCGTGTCATACCATAGTTTATTAAATCAGTACCCTAATGGTGGGTGTTTGCTAATTCTTGATAATGCTGTGAGAATGGGTTTTGAACAGTCTGGAGTGGCAGTCCTCTGCCATTGATTATATCCTGTATTCTCATCTATAAAATGGGAAAATGCCTACCTCAAAGATGGTGAGACGGTGTATGTAAAGTGCTTCACCCAGGCCTGCCTAGCACATGGAACTATTTCTTCTGTTAAATAGTTCCCTTAGGCTGAATTCCCAGGGTCAGAGGGCAGGAGACTTTATGGCTGGTAGTACTTGTAAGCATATCCCCTTTTCCCAAAAGGTAGCCCTGCCGAGTGTACAAATCCTGAAGACTGTAGCTGTCATTCCATTTTTATGGTAACACTGGGTTTAGTGACTTCCTGTAAAGACTGCTCTTGGGATGGTTGCCTGTCTCAAAATGATCCTGATATACCCTGCCACCCTTGCCTATAGGGGCATCAAACTCTCCCAAGGGTTTGCAACAGAGGCATAGTCCATGGAGCTTTGTTACATTAATGGTGTTACTCTTAGAAGGGACCAAACACTTGCTGGGTCCCCTGTAGCTGCCATGGCTCCTGTCCTTTCACACTTTCCCTGATAATATAAAATATTCCTGAACGCTCGTAATCATTGCCCCTTGATTTAAGCTTGGCTTTGAAGCCATTGGAGAACCCCTTGTTCTAAGGGGTAAGTATTAATGGATATTGCTCTTATTAAAAACCACCATTTTAATGGGCATCTTTTTAAATTATATTTGTCAGCTACAGATCTTCATGAGCTTTTAAATGAGCCAGAAATCAAATCAAAGCCAAAATATTACATGGGAAGTTGGCCAAACCTAATCATATACTGGGCAACAGCTTCAGTGTTGTAACTATTTTGGCCTTTGAGAATTATGAGTGCTTCATTTGAGTCCCAGACATACCAGTGCACTAGGAAAAATGCCTTATTTAATCAGCACAGCAACTCTTTCAGGTAGGTATATTATCCCCATTTTACAGATAAGGAAATGGAGACTCAGAGAAGATAGGCAACTCGTCCAAGGGGTCACATATGTGGTAAGTAGGGAGGCAGGATGCAGTCCCAGGCATTTGGGCTCCAGAGCTTGTGCTCTGCCTCTGCAATGCTGCCTCTCATGACTGTCATTTTCAAAAGTTATTACCTGAATGCCTGCAGCAAAAAGCAGTCCCTGCCCTCCAGGCACTTACAGTCTAGTGGAAATGACAGATGAGCAAACCAGTTGTAAATATAACCTGGTAAAGCTGTGACAGAAGTAGCACACAGAAAGGGCCAATGCCAACTCAGGTCAGGAAGGTGTCTTGAGAAGGCAACTTCTGAGCTGAGCTATAAAGGTAATGAGGGTTAGCCAGTGGGAGAAGACAAAGAGCATTCCAGGTAGAGACAACACCACCACATGTAAAGGCACACAAGCCAGACAGTTCTTTCCACAATTAATCCCATGTGGCTTGAGAATAGAGGCCAGTTAGGGAAGAAAAAGGAAGGGGGCAGATCCTGAAAGGCTTAAATGCCATGCTGAGGGGTCTGGAATTCCACTAGGCAGTGAATAACTGATGGTGGTGAACAGGAAAGACTGATGGGAAGTAAGTGGCAGGAAGACTAGTTACGAGGTTACTGCAAAAGTCCAAGAAATAAAAAGGGCCTAACCTAAGGCAGTGGGATGAGAAATGGGTTAGGACCAAGACATACCATGGAAAAATTAACATGATTTGACAATTAGAGAGGAGTGGAAGACGCTAACATGGGCAACAGGGTGGACAGTGGTGCCATTCCCCAAGATGGGGGATTCGTGAAAAAAAACAGACTGGGGGCTGGACAGGGTAGGGTTCAACTGAGGTCCCTGTAGAGATCCAAGTGCAGCTATTAGATAGGCACCTGTATATATCCCCTGCTGCTCCTGGGGAGGACTGAGTTCAAGGTGGAGATTGTGGAGGCATGAGTATGGAGTCTCAAGCCATGGGTTCGGACAGCCAGGAAGCTGGAGAGAAAAATTAAAGAGGGTGGAGAGGTGCTGGCATAAGAAGAGTCAGCAAAAGAAACTGTGTCCAGAGGAAGAGGAAAGCCAGGAGAGACTGTTGTCACAAGAATCGAGAGAGGAATTACAGAGTTATTTATGACAGGGGCATGTGGGGACTGACTGCCTAAGTTTGTGTCCTGCCTCCACCTCTTCCAAATGACATGATCTTGGGCAAATTATTCAACCCAAAGTCTCAGTTTCCCAATCTGCAATATGAGATGAGTTATCTCCAACTCTGTGAGACTGTTGTGAGGGTTCAATAAGATAATGCAATCTGTGTTAAAGAATTCAGGACAGCACCCAGGAAATGCTAACATATATACATATATGTTATATCTCTCTTTCTGTAAAGTCAAATGCTGGAAGGGTGGAGTATACGTAATTAAGAACACAAAGGTAGATGCTGGACTGGATTGTTTGCATCTGCTCTATAATTATTTAGTTAACCAAGTCACATATTCCTTTTTAAAACCCTTATGGGCAAGGATGAATGAGACAGTCTCAGGCTTTAGCTCCCTGTGTGGTCAAGAGAGCTGGGCATTGGGGTGTGCAAGGGGTAGAGGAGATGCTGACGGTAGGGTTTGAGGGATAAGGGAGGGTTAGAAGGAAGTGGAAGGTGGAGAAGAGTTGGGGTCCAGGTCAGAAAGTGAGAAAGTAAGAATGGGTAACCCTGTCAGTTTCTGTTCTGTGCACATAGAAGAGCCAAACTTATGCACTTGCCCAAACAAGACCTGTCTGCTGTACCTTTGTGGAAAGACACCCTGATCATCTGGGCTCCCACAGGAGGTGCACTCAGGCAGAGGTGCAGGGAGGGGTATTTGTGCACCAGGGGCCCACTCACCAGTCAGAGGAGGGAGGTGTCCATTCATTGGTACAAGCAGGAGGGCCAGCAGGGCTTGCCCCATGGGCCTAGTGACCAGACCAACACACTACTCTTAGCTGCAATAACTCACAGACATTGGAACACCAAAAAGAGCTCTTCTTGCTATTATCTTCCTCTGCCTCATTTTTACAATATTCTATTCACGTTTTCTTTGTAAGCTGCCTGAAATACATTTTGGAACAAGGCGAGTATAAAAATAAGTAGAAAACAAAAAGAGTAAAGAAAATTATGCTCTTTTATTTTTTAAGAGAAAAATCACCTGAATCTGGATTAGGTAATAGTAAGTGCTCTCATTTATTAAATATTGTCATAATAAGGATGTGCTCTTTTCTTTTTCAGATGAGGAAGATGAGGCTCAGAGAGATTAAGTGACTTGCTTAACAACAAATAGTGTGGAAAGGAACTCAGTTCAACACAAAGTCTATACTCTTAACCCAGTCCCCTTAAAGTAGAGCAAGCTACTTAACCTCTTTGAGTCTGTTAGTGTTCTGGTTATCTACTGATATAGAACAACTCACTCCAAACTTAAGTGGCTTAAACAACAACAATCATTTATTATCCCTCATGGTGCTGAGCTTTGACTGGAGTCAGTTAGGCAGTTCTTACTAAGTTCTCAATCAGACTAGTGGCTTAGCTGGAGGCAACTCGAAGGCCTCCTCACTCAAGTCTGACAGCTGATATGGCTGTCAGCTGGAACATGTACACATGGCCCCTTCCCTGTGGCCCGGGCATAGTGAGTGGCTGGGTCACGAGATACAAGTGGAAACTGCTAGTTCTTAAGAGCAGGACTGGGAGACTGGTATAGATAGCATCACCATCATCACTGTATTCTATTGATCAAAAAGTCACAGAGTCTAGATAAAGGGGAGAGGATATAGACTCCATCTGCCAATGGGGCCATGTCCTTTTTAGAAGCATCTACAAAATCTATAAAATGGGCACAACCACATAATGAAAACCTGAAGCTTTTGGCAACCCAAGCCTCCTTTCTTCCAGCACTAGAACTCAAATTTTCCTTTTGGGGATTCTCCCTTCTCCTCTGCTCTCACAGGCCCTGTGGCCCATCCTCTGCCACCACTTAGAACCTGCCTGAGAACGACATCAACAGAGCAAGCAAAGCTGAGGAATAGAGAAATTTCTGATGGCAGTTCTTGAACCCCTGGGTCTGAGTATCTACCCCCGGACTTTTCAATTTGTGAAACAGTAAACTTTCTCCTGCTTAAGCACATTTGAGTTCAGTTTTTATTCCTTGTAACCAAAAGTTCACACTACACCAGGAAGCGGTTTATTGTTATTATGGGATAACTCCATTATGAAGAATGTGTCCATGGCGGGCGGGGGGGGGGGGGGGTTAATTTGTCCAAAGTTAATCAACGGCCCAATTGGGATTCAAACCCAGGATGCCTGGCTCAGAATCTTTCACCCTGCTCTACATCTGTATTTCTGTGGTCTTGTCAGATGGCCCCGTGAATAGTATATGATGTCCTTATGGGAAAGAATATAACCTGGCCAGGGTTGGCTAATACCTACACTCACATAACCACATTTCAATTCCTTGCCCATAAAAAACATGTCCAAACTATCATGTTACTATTTCCTAATACTAAAGACTGCTCCAAATCCTCAAAAAGCACTCCAGCAGCTGCTACTAAATGTTCTGAAATGGCAAGTGAAATGAGGCCTGAGATAGACTAAAAACAAATTATGGCCTTATTTTGAAGCTCCTCAAATTAAGAGGAATTGGGGCTTGGCTATGCGACTTGCTTTAGCCACTGGGACCTTATAAATATGACACAAGCAGGAGCTTGAAGAACACTTGCGTATAGGGGCTTAGCCTGTATTGCCTGCTAGATGCTGGAAACATGTGGGCTAGTTGCCCCTGTTGCCCAGCCAACCACTTGACAAGTGGGTGAGGTTACCTGGAACCAAGCAGCCCCCAGCCAATCTGCCAGCTCACTTCAGCCATGTGAGAGTCCAGCTAAGTAGAAGAACCACCTGGATGAGCACAGCCCAAATTGCCAAGCCAAAGAATAGGAAGCTAACAAAGGTTTATTAAGGGTATTAAATTTCAGGGTGGTTTGTTAACAGCAGTTAAGAACTGATATAAGGCCCATTTACTATCCCTGATTTGGCCAACCCCTCATACAGATAAGGAAAGACTTGTCCAGGGTCACAAACCTTATTGGCAGCACACAACCCAGTAAACCCACTGGCTGGGATATTCCTTCAAGCTGGCTGCTAGGACGACAAACAAGGCTTCACATCTTGAAAACATCTAGAGAATATTGGTCCTTTGAGCAGAATCTGGTATCACATTTCTTCACCATCTCCTTTTGGTTTTCAGAGGTTGGACAGAAAAATTATAACTATTGAGCAATGGAATGGAAAATCTTTCCTGGCCCAAGACAGAGAGGGTGGGCATGTGGACACAGGATTTTGTGGATGTGAACCTCCCAAGGCTCAGGAGCCAACTGTGAGCTTTCCCAGGGGCTTTAGTAGTTCAGCAGCTTTTCTGGGGTGCTGGAGGGGGATTCCATTCTCACTCTGTCCAGGATATGTCCTGGCACCAGGGTGATTAAGCAGGGTCTCTGGGTAAGGCAGATGCTTCCTGTCCTGGAAGGGGTCTTCCCTGTTCTTCTCATGACCCTCTATGCTTAGCATACTAAGGAAGCCCACGGCCCCCACTGTTCTACCTGTCCCCTAAGCTCTGAAAAGTGAGTTCCTCAGTCAAGCACTACTGAGTGGGGCCTTGTAGAGTCTGGGAATGTTATTACAGTGCAACGTGCACAGAGCACTAGGCTCTGGGGACACAAGAACACAGTGCCAGCTCTCAGTGTGAAGTTCATCAGGCTCCAAAACCCCTTCTTTGGACTTTGCCCAAGTCCTTGAATAGGTGGGGACACGAAGACCTGACCAGGTATACAAGTGGGTCTGCTAGAGCTGGGCTCTGACCTGCTCGGCAGCAAGGAAGATTAGAGGTTCAGGAACTGGAGGGGTATGTTCCACCAACGGCTCTTAAGGAGGGATGAGACACTCCCTGTGGACCTAGCCCCTTCCTCTGGACACCTTCTTAGCCTGTCCAGACTGAAGCCTTTCGTTTTGACCAAGTTGGGCCAGGTCCCAGCCCAGTTCCAAGGGCTATTTTTCACCCCAGGTCTGGATCTCTCAGACTGAAAGCCTCAGCCTCTACTCTTTCTCCCCTTGCTGCCTAGGGTCCCTGGCAGGCAGACATATGGGGACTGTGATCTCACTAGGCAGCTAAAGCTCCGAAGGGGCAGAAATATTGCTCCAAATCACACCAACAGGTAATGGCCAAGCAAGGATGGGAGTATTTGGCTCAGCTGTGGGTCCAGAACTCTGACTGCCTTGGGGCTGGCTAGTCAGGCTCATGCATAGCTTGGGAACACAGAGCCACACTTGGGCTTCAGACTGCTGGCCTGCCAATGGCAGGCAGGAGGGCTGCCCAGAGAGGGAGACATGAGACAACAAAGACTTCCCTAGGGAGACTGAGCACTGAGCACTGTCCCAAGCCCAGGCTCCATCCTCTACCAAAACCTGGAGCCAAAGCCCAGGCGGAGGTTTGGTGGAGGCTATGTTGTAGAAGCGTTGGTTTGAAATTGGGGATTTTCAATAAGGATTCTAGCAGGCCTGAAGAACATGTCAAGATGGAAGGAAGAGCCCAAACCCCTTTCTGATGATGGGATTTCATTCCCTGTGTTGGAGAATGCTGTCCAGAGGAGAGAATAAACAATTCTCGAAGAGCAATAGGGCCGGTCGGGGAGACTTCTCAGAGGTGGTGACACTAGAACAGTGGCTTAATGATGAGTGGATATTTCCCAGGTGGAGAAAGTAGGAGCAAGAAGAGTACATGCCAGGCTTGTAACAGCATGTTTCTGGGTGCTTGCCCACCCACGGCACCATACCAATGAGACTAGGCTAAGTGGCCACACTTGTATCATCCAGTTCACTGGACCAGGGAGGGTACTTATAACCTATGAGTGATTAAAAAAGATTTGCTGTGGAAGTTGATTCTCTCTTGGGAACTTACACTTGGGGAAATTGATCAATTTGTGGTGAGGAATAAAGGGGAAGGGGTGAAGTTAAGACAGAAGTGGACGTTGAAGGAACCTAGCCAGGTGCTAGAGAACAGAGCAAATGTCTAGACAGGTGGCCCAGGATATCTGCAGACAGCCCACATATATCCTGATACCAACTTCCTATTGCTTGAAGTGACTGGAGAGAGGCTCTAATTCTTGCTGCCTATAAGAGCAAAGGGCTTGTTTTGTGTGGCTGTGGTGTAAGGTTTGTGTAGGGGTCAGGAAAGAGAGGTGGGGGCAAAAGACAGGAGAGGCCAGGGCAAGTAGGATCATGTACCCCACATTTAGGAGCTGGCATTCTGTCCTGATGGTGAAAAGTTAGTCAGGGAAGGGACAGGATTCAGAAATAACACTGTGGTGGCCACTGGCCTGTGGGAAATAGGGCAAAGAGAAGCTGGAGGTTGGGAAGCTGGTGAGTGGATGAAGCCTGAGTGAAAAAACACAGTGCCCTAAACCAGGACAGAGAAGGGGAGGAAGCGGCAGGTTGTAGAATCATTTTAGAACCGGGAAAGATCAGACTTAGAGAAGCTGACACCTAGACCTACTACTGCCTGACAAGTGGGTCACAACTGCTTGGCACTTCAACCACCAAGGTGTTCTCATGGGCACTGGCACATCTGACCCTCCCCAATAACCCTACTGGCCATTTTTATCTCTACGTTATTTGTGGAAACCAAGGCGCAGACGGATCAGTATTAGGCACCCTAGACAACACTCCCTGGAAGGGAGGAATGAAGGAGCGAACAGAAGCGGGTACAGCAGACCTGATCTCTGGTTGGACAAGAAAGCCAGGGTACCTTCTTCAGAAAACACAAACCATCCCATCTCAGAGCAAGTTGGGATCCAATCTCTTTATTGTCAGAGTCCCCTCCCTGTGGCTCCCCCTCTCCAAACCTATAGAAAAAACCCAAGCCTGGGAGTGTCCTGGGGAGGGGAAGCAGAGTGTGGAGAAACCTCTGTGCTCTGCCCTCTGGCCTGGGCAGTCCTGACAGGGAGAGTACGTGAGGAGACAAGGCCAGAACTCCACCTGCAGAGGCTGTGGCACTGGCTGGGATGTGTGGGGGAGGAGGTGCCTGCTGCCATCTCTCCTCTGGGACCCGCTGGGGGTGGAATCCAGGCGTGGGTGCCCAGCTTGAGGCCTGGTACAGTGCATGCCCTTCTCCTGCCGGTGGCCATCGCTCCTGTCAGGCTGAGAAAGAGAGAGACAAAGAAGAGACTAAGGGATTGGGAAGAAGGACGGGTGGAATGGTGTTTGCTGTTTGCTGACAGATATATATGCCTGCACTCTGGCTCTGGCCTCATAATTTTCTGGCCATGCAATCTTGGGCAAGTCTCGGTCCCCTGAGCCTCCATTTCCTCACATGAGCCCCACACTCTACCTGTGAACAGACTTAACAAGGTAAAATTTAGCCTCCCTGGTAAAACCAACCACGAAGCTCCAAGAGGAAAGACTTCACATATAGAATTTCCTAAACTTAACCGTCTGGGAAGCCTTGCTGGAGTATCTCAGAGCATGAATGTGTCACGTGTAAAGACACCTCTGTTGGGTGGAGGCCTTCCTCCACCCAAGCCAGCCTTACTCTGAACATGGCCCCCAAAGGAATGGGGCAGAGTTGGCAGAGCTGGTGTGGCCTGGCTTCCCTCTAGGGTGGGACAGAGCAGGGTGGTGAACACAATGGCCAGAGACTGGGCTTTGAGGCCACACAAGACTGAGTTCAAATCAGGTTGGGGCAGCTTCTGGCATACAGGGCATTTCCTCCCAAGAGAATCACATCCCAGTCCCTAAGCCTGGCACAGTCATCACCCTCTGATGATGAACAGCTCTCTCTCCCTACTATGCAGAGCTGGGACTGCAGCCACAGGAGGCACCTGGCCATTTCCCACACGTCAAGGACTCCTAGAACTCTGGGCCTCAGCTAAGGCTGTTCCCTCAGATGCTTCTCCCTCAATCCTGAATAGGCTCAGCTACACCTCACCTCTTCTATCACACCCCTCTTTGACCTTTGGCTCTGTAGCCCCTATCATCCCGCTCACACTGGGAGGGAATGGTCTGTGTCTTCCTCTACCAGACTCGGAGCTCCTCAAGGGTAAAGACAGGCAACATGGCTCAGAGTTTGCCAAGGAAACTCCTGCTGGATGGGCCCAGCTAGCCCATTCATGACTCCTGTTCCCAAAGCCCACCAAACCCCAACCACAAAGGGGTGTGGCAGGATGAGGATGAAGCAGCCTTCATTGCTGGGCACAGCAATACCCTGCCAGGTCTGCTTCATTACATGCCCTCCACTTTACTTCACCCCTTGCCCACCAGGACCCCCCATACCTGCTTACTGCAAGGCCCCATCCTCCGCATCTGTATCCTGGCTGTGCTCCTGATAGAGAGGAGGCAACAAGAGACCACACATCACTGACTGCAAGCTCTGAGTCCTGCCCTGGGGCCTAGAGCACATCTGGAGACCACACTCAGAAAGGGGGAGAGACAGCCGAGGGGAATGACTATGGGACCAGTCTAAACAAGGCAGGTTTGGGATCCCAACACAGTTGTGTGAAGGCCCCTTAGGAGATAGAAAAGATCAGTCAAGGAAGTTCCAGACATGGCAAGGGTACACTTCTGCATAGAAAGACCTTCTGTGACTGGAGCAAGCTAAAAGCCTGGTAGACTGGTGGGCTCCCCATTTCTGGGGCATCTAAGCCTTCATTAGGGCCTTTACAAAGACTACTATGCCTGAAAGAGTAAGGTGAAGTATCAAGCTAGGTTCAAAGAAGGAGAGATAAGCTGGGCATGAGGAGGCGAACTTCTTAATTGTTGTGGCCATGAGCCCATTCGTCCTTGCACCAGAACTCAGCAGTGATGAAAAGGAGAAAGTTCCAGACCCAGAGAAGAAGTCCAAGCTCCAATCCTGGCTTGGCCTTTATTAGCTATAAGGCCCTGAGCAAGCTACTCAACTCCTCTGAGCCTCAGTTTCTTCATGGGGTAAATGTGGGAAAACTAATACTTTGCACAGTGCAGGGCTGATGTTAAAGTTAAATGAAGTTATAAAGGGTGGACTACAAGGTCTTGTGTTCAGTTACCTATGTTTGTTGGGTAAATGAGTAGTAAGCACACAACGGATAGACACTCAGAATCTGGTCTACCTTCCTATTTAACATAAGCTCCTTGACAAATGGCTTCCCAGCCTTACTCTGAAGAATTCCAATAACAGACTGGGAGCTCGCCCCCTCATGAGAGCGCCTGTATCATGCTCAGGCAACAACGGCTTTTAGAAAATCTTCAGGTGGAGTAGATACCCACCTCCCTGTGGCTTCCCCAAGTAATCCCAGTCCTGCTCGCTGGAACTCTGCAGACCATGTGTGCTCCCTTGAGCCCCTGACTCTTCCCTTCTCCAACTCACATGGAAGAGTTTAGAATGGACCCTAGGCTTGAGAGAAGTTTGTCCCAGTCCTCAGTGGGACTTCTGACTGGCGGCTGAAAGAGACAACTACTCCCTGGTCATTCTCCCTCTTCCTCACAGGACTAGAACCCCTTGGAAGGAGGAAGGAGAGAGCTCACAGTGGGGCCAACCAGCTCAGAGGTTCCCCCTTCTTCTGATGCCCTCCTGTAACTAGGAGTGCCAAGTCTGGTCCTTGCCCCTCCCAGCCATGCCCTCACCAGCTCTTCCTCGCTGTGTGTCAGCAGCCCCTCCTCATCACCGTCGTCTCGAGCCTGTGCTTCTCCCTGGGGTGTGACTGCGACAGAAGCTGTGTCCTCTTGGGGGGCTGGTGGCCGACTGTTGCCACCACTACTGCCGCTGCCACTGCCGCTGCCGCTGCCGCTGCCGCTGCCACTGCCACTGCCACTACCACTTTCACCCTTCTTCTTGCCATCTTGAGGGTGAAAGGGTGGGAAACAGGGGAATAAAACTCAGCCTGGGGTAGGTGTCGAGGCCAGTACCTTAGCAGAAACTAGGCCTCAGCGCGGTGCAGGTGGGATTGGAGGTCACAGCTCCCTCTCTGCCCAGGGCACTGTCCTCCCCACACTCAACCCTGTGCCCCTGGGAAGCTGACCTGGGTTGGCCTTCTGCTCTTCAGCAATCTGCTCCAAGCGGCCCAGCAGGGCATCAATGTTGGACTTGATCTGTGCCAGTTCTGTCTTGATGGCCTGCAGCTCACTGCTCTTTACTGGGAGTGAAGGGAGTACAGGGTTGTCACATGGAGACTGGGAGCTTGACACTAACACAAGACCCTAGCCCCATGCTGTCAACTAGGAAGGCAGGCCAGTGGTCAGAACTGTCCTTGTCCACAGTTCTTTTTCTGGACAGGGAAAAGGCTAGAGCTGCCTGTGGCTTCCCCCTGAGACTTTCTGGAAGCCATTCCTACAGTGACCAGCCCACTCTTCTGAACCTGTATCTTTTCCCCGACTTCTCAACTCTGAAAGGGACTGGGGATGAATAAGAATACAGGTGTGTGGTGTGCACCTGAGCAAGCATATGTGTCTTTGCTTGTGTTATAGGGTGGTGTCTTTCAAGGTGTGTAAATGTGGCTGTTTTATAATCAGATTTCCTGATTATAAACCAGGTGCCTGATTGCAGCACGTGCACTCCAGTGAACATGGAGTAGCAGGCCTGTGTAGACCTGTCCTTGTCCTTACTAGAAGAAAGATGACACCATCTCCTCACTGGGCTCCACATCATAGTACTGGACTCTGTGCCCAACCAAAGCCCCTCCTCCTCTAACGTCAGCCTTTTCCTCTTAGAAATGCATGAAAATACTCACTCGGTTGTGTTAGAGCTGCAGAACTGTGGGAGATTTGTTCCTTTATCTATTTTCCAATGTAAAAAAATGTGATTCTATTATTTTGCTAATTACAAAAATAAAAATTATCTAGGAAGAAGATACAGTCACTCACACTTGATCTTGGCTGAGCTGGTGGTGATGGCTGTGGAGCGGGCAAAAAGCTTGACAGGAATGGTGGTTTTGACACGTCGGACCAAGGGGACTGTGACCCGGGGTCGCTTCACGGGGACTGCCCGGGGCACTGGCACAGGTGAAAGGCGGCCCCGATAGTCGAAGAGCCTGTGAGGGCAAATGGGCCAGAGGCTGCAGCATGGCCTGTGGCCACCAGGTGGCACTGTGACTCTAGACCAATACATGTCTAGTTGATTAACGGCTGGGCAGCCTGCACTACGCATCTCTGCCGGCTCCCAACAAGCCCTAGGGGGTAAATAGGAAGGCCTTTCCTGACCCTAATAGCTGCTAGGATCCTCACTACATCCATCTTTCCTACCAGCCAGGCCAAGTAAGGAGAGAGGATTTGGCTTGTGATAATGGTTACAGTCCCATTCAACAGAGGAGTAAACTGAGACCAGCCCCAGAAAGGAGCCTTCCCTAGATCACCCAGACACCTAGGCCTGCTCTATTACTGGACCTGGCTTCTGCTCAGTCCAACTGCCACCCCAATCTCTGGAAAGAGCTTGCAATCTCTCTAAAGCCACACAAACCCCCAACTGAGAAAAGAGAGCTTTGGGTGTAGGGGTAAATCCCTAAGCCTGCCTGAGCCTCAGTTTTCCCATCTGCCTAATGAGGATGGCTACCCCAAATTCTGTGCTCCACCTCAAGGTCACTATGAGGGTAGACCATGAGAGAACTTGGTTAAAAAAACTTGGTTAGGTGTGATAGGTGAAAGGTCAGGGTACTGAGACACTCAGCTCAGGGGCCTAAGACATCAGAGGCACGAGGCTGGAATCCAAGACCCTTTCCTCATTCTGGGCCCCCTTAATCACTCCATCCTTCTTACTTTCTTTAGAGATGAAAGGCAAGAGGCCCCCCAACTATCAAGGTTAGGCAACTCGAGCAGACCCCTGGGCTCCCAGACTGTATGCTGCCCCCTCAACACTATCACCCAGCCCCCTCCAGAGGGGGCTTCTTTTCCTGCTGATCAGGCAGCAGCTCCGTGGGCTCAGTAGGGCTCACCACATCTACTGCTACTACCTTTCTGCAGGGAACAGCAGCCTGGGGGTACACTGTGGGATCACTTTCCTGATGACAGCCAGGAAACCTACCATCACTGAGCAATTCAATGCCCCAAGCCTTGGCACTCCTTTGTTCAGGGAGCCCCTGCCCTGGGGTGGTGATGGCTGGAGACAGAGAGTCTCTGGTAATGGACCCACTTCCAGACCCTGCATTTCTGCCCCCAAGGGGAGGGGGCGGCTCTGGCCTTGGTCAGAATCACTGAACCACAGAATCCCCGAGCTGGAGGAACCCTGAGGGATCACTTGGTGCATGCCCATTTCATACACAGGGAGGGAATTTGCCCAAAGTCACACAATCCATTCAGTGGCAGAGCTCAGATTAGCACCCAGGTCTTCTGTCTCCCAGGCTAAGGCACTTTATACTACACTGCACTATCGCCTGAAACCATTCACAGGTGAGAAAACCGAGGCTCAGAGATGTTCTATTCTTCCTGGACAGCCTGGGGCAAGCCAAGCAGGAGTGGGGGAGGAAGAGAAGTTTGGGCCAGAACCCACCATGATTTCCACTCAAGAATGTAACTGGTATCATGGAGTGCAGCCCACAGCTTCAAGGGTAGGTGTGGGTAAGCTTGGGGGTGGAGGGTGGGCCACATAGGCTACCAGGAACTAATTCAGACCTCCAAAGGGCTGCTGGCCTCTTGGCTACAAATATAAGGCCAAGAGGCTCAGCCTGAGCTCTGAGGTTCCTTCCAGCTCGCTGGGCACCTCAGAGAGGTACGGAGACTGAACAGCAGAAGCTTGATGGCTCAAACTACCTGCACCCAACCCTGCATCCTGTTTAGTATTCCAAACTTGCTACATTTGTATATCCCTTAGCTGTCCAGTTCCATCAAATCCTATACCCCAGGATTACGAGGAGGAAGGGCGGTCAGAGAGTGGGAGACAGTGTGGGGTGGGAGACAGTGTGGGGTGGGAGGAGTGCTGGCCTGGGCACCTGCAGAACTGGACCCTAGTCCTAGCTCTGCCACCAACTTGTGAAGCAGCCTTGGGTAGATGCCTCTCCACACCTCTGGGCTTCAGTTCCCACTTGGAGGACTGAGTGGGCTGCACCAGCAATTTCTCAGGACCCTTCCAGCTTGGCTGTTTTCATGCCTGGGCACGCCCCTCCCCTGCTCACCTGTCGTAGAAGTCGTCCCGGTAGTAATCATAGTCAAAGCTGTAGCCACTGGGGAAACAAAGGGGAGAGGGCCAGGGCTTAGGGATGGCCACTCAGCCCACTCTCCATAGGCCCTCATCTCCAAATGCCTCCCCAGATTTTATGCTGGGCACACCGTCACGACTAGTATTCACTCCCTCTGTAAAATGAGAGACCAATCCCACCCAGACAGACAAGACAGAGTGCCCCACCTGTATATGGCAGATGCCGCTCTCTTCAACCCCTTGGGCCTGTTGGGCTTGGGCTCTCCAGCCATGTTGATGTCTGTGTGGAGGGAGGAGGCAGAGTCAGACATTGGCAAGACAGCAGGGTGCCCATACACATATCACCCTCATGCATGTGCACAGCAATTTGTGTTTACATGATGTACACATGGACCTTACTCACTAATACCGCCAACAGAGCAGAAGTCTTCACACGTTAGACTCATACGCACACATCACATGGACGTGCTTATTTACATATTCATATACATTCAGACACACGCATGCTCACTCACAAACATATCACTCTCTCACCACGTACATCACACATATATGCATTCTCAAGTACACACATGAGACACACTGTCACACACATGGTCACCCACAGATAATATACTGAAGAACACTCAGACCTGACTCCAACATCATATATAAAACTGCCCATACACAAATTAGCCACTGCCATTTCATGCAAACATTCTACTGAATATCTTTATGCCTAGAACAGTGCTTAGCATAAAATCTCAATAAATATTTGGTAAATAAATATACGCATATTTGCTTACATATTCGAGTATATTCTGACACACATTCTACATATATAGACATTCTAAGGTGTATGTCCACATATCCTCCACATGTTCACTTACATCCACCTACCACATATTCAAGAATACATATATACATATCCCTTCTCAAATAATCACATATATGCAGACATATGTGCACATACACGAACACTATACACGCTCCAAGGTAGAGTACCAGCATAGCTACAACACATGTATATAACACCAAGGGCAAGGGCACCTGCTTCACCTTGTGCTTCCAGACCCTCCTCATGGCTCTCAGAAAGGATTCTAACCTAAGCCATCTGTAGCCCAAAGTAACAGGCTGTGCTAGTCCACTCTGTTCCCTTTCTCTGGGGAAACTGCAATTTAAGTGGAACCACAAGGCTTGTCAAGAGTCACTGTGAAAGCAGGGACAGAACAAGGAGTGTCTTCCAGAAGCTTCTAAACTTCTCCCCTACAGGCAGTGATTTTATAACTACAGATCTTCTTTGACTTATGACTTTATCAACCCGATAAAGTTGAAAATATTTACTGAAGGTTGAAAATGTCAACAAACTCATCATAAGCTGAAAACAGTGTAAGTGTAAGTCAAAAATACTTTTAATACATCAAACGTACTGAACATCATAGCTTAGGTTAGCCTACCTTAAACATGCTCAGAGCACTTACATTAGCCTACAGTTGGGCAAAATCATCTAACACAACACCTACTTTATAATAAGGTGTTGAATATCTCATGTAATTTATTGAACACTGTACTGAAAGTGAGAAATGGAATGGCTGTAAGGGTGCAGAATGGTTGTAAATGTATTAGTTGTTTACTCTTGTGATCACATAGCTGATGGGAAGCTGCGGCTCACTGCCGCTGCCCAGCATCACATGAGAGTATCACACCATCATACTGTTACCCCAAGAAAAGACCAAAATTCTAAGTACAGTTCCTACTGAATGCATATTGCTTTCGCACCATTGTAAAGTTGAAAAACTATAAGTCGAATCATCCTAAGTTGGGGACTGTCTATATTTAAGTTACAACATCTCAGACAGGGGTAGTAGGTAGTAGTGAGGGAAACAGAAAAGGGGCTAAGAGAGAAGCCACAGAGTGAAGGCCAGCACCTGCTCAGGAGAATACCAGGAGTAGGGCCAGGAAGAGACACTTACCCAGGGTTTGCCCGGCCAGCACCCGCCCATTCTCTCCCAGGACAGCTGCCCGGGCATGGCGCTCATTGGCATACTGAACAAAGGCATAGCCTTTGTGCACAGAACAGCCGGCCACACGGCCATACTTGGAAAATATGGTCTCCACATCTGACTTCTTCACCACAGCTGTGTTGAGGTTTCCAATGAAGACCCGAGAGTTGATGGACTTTGGGTCATTCTTGTTGGTTACATTGCTTGTCTGGATCTTCAAAGACATGGTGACCACCTGAAAAGAGAGAGCCACTGTGAGGCTAGACCCCCAGGTTGGGCTCAAGGGCTATCCATGGCCCATATCCTGGCTAAACTGGATTGCTTTGTGCCTTCTCCCACATATACCTCTACAGCATCCAGCCTCCCTGTTTTTACTCATCTTACTAGCTGCTGACCTCATGCCAGGTGGATTACATATGATCCCTCATTTGGTACTGACATGATAAGCAGAACCAGGACATTTTACAAGAAAGGAAATATATATTTAGAGGTCACAATGCTAGTAAATAGCAGAACTTGGATTTGAACCATGGTCTGCTTGACTTCAATTCATTTAAACTCACTCCTTTAATGCTCATCTCAAACATTACCCTATTCAAGATCTAAATTTTAAGATCTTCCACAGCTTTTCTTATCTTCCTTCAATGTGGAGCCATGGCAAAGAGGTCACATGGTAACTGCATGGAATGTTTGCTCTAGAACAATACCCTATTATGAAAATTGCTCAGTCTGATTCAGACATGAACCAAGCTATGGCTGTCTTTATTGATACCAGCCATTTAGAAAAAGGTGAGCTAAATAAGCCTCACTGAGCAGAGCACTCACTGTGGGCTAAGGCTGGCATACAATATTGAATAATCCCAAGACCTCATGAGTATTATTACTACCATCCATATCTTACCAGAAAGAGACTCCAAACAAGTTCACTAACTTGCCAGGAATGGGCATTCAAACCCAGGTCAGTTGGTCCTAGAGACCGTTTCTTCGACTTTATCACCTTCCTTCCCAGAGCTAAAGCCAATTTAAATACTATAGTAAGTCAGCATATTTATCTGAAAATTGTTTTTAATAAGTTAATTTTTTAGAGTTACCCATTTTTTATACTTACTCAAATTTTGTTCTCTTTGCTTAGAGATGATACTATGTCCACACTTTGCTCTCTACACTCTGGAAACGTCTTTTACCCCAAAGGGCTGTACAAATTGCTCCTACCCCCTTCCCTGGACAGGTTGCATCTGGTCATGGCTCCAGAAGGAACAGAAGAGGAGGCTCAATTTCAGCAGGAAAGGCCTAACAGTAACCCTTGGCATTTATACTTCCTGGCCCAGTCTTCTGCTCATTGGCATGGGTTGGTGCAACACCCTTTTGGAGCACTCCTGTCTCAATATCCCATCCTAGGGCTATTTCAGAAAGTGCTAAAGACCCCAAACAGTATATATAAAAACTTTTATCAGCCTCGGCTAACCATAAACACCTGCCTATTTACCTAACATTTTTGGGCAGACAGGGCTTTTTTCAGTGAATTAGAGAAGAGCTGAGTATAAGCTGGGAAATCTGTATCTTTTGTCTCACTGGGAAAAAGATCCTTTTCTCCTCAATCCTCCCAGCCTGGAAGATGGCACGTTCTGACCAGCAGATGGCACTGTTTGCAAGGGAACCATAGGCTGGACCTGAGAACGATTCTGAGGAAGAACATGCCTCTTCGGCTAGGCTTGCAGTAGTAGCTCCATGGAATGACTGGGGTGAAGTGTGCACCATCCTAAGTAAAGGAAGGGGACTGAGAGGGCACTGCTACTGATGAAGGAGCAAGTGCCAGCTTTGTACCTGGCCTGGAAGGGACAGACTCTTTTTTGTTACTCAGTTTGCCTTTGCATCCAATCAACATTTATTAAGCAGTGAGGGACACAAGAGATTACCCATGAAAACACGTAACACAGTGTCCATATGCAGCAGGAAATGCTTAATGTATGTGGGTTCCTTGGGTTCCCTATTCCTCACAGTTCTCTCTGACAATCCCTTTCCTATTTGGATGAGAGGCCATTCAAGTTTAATTCTTTGTCCATCCATGGGTATATAAGAAGTTTGTGAGGCTCCTCCACAGACATCAGATAACTCTCTCCTGGGTGGTTCAGCTCAAAGCCATTAAGTTTTGGCCCAGGGAGATGCCCCCTGCTTTGGCTGAAGGGAACCAACCAGGCCTGGGGTGGGGACCAAGACAGAAAGAGGAGAAGAGAGGATGATGGTCCAGAAATCTGTTGGTGATTGCTGGCTCTGCCACTGACCTGGTAGGGACATGACAGTTGGTAGGTTCCCTCAGACCTCTGCCAGGAGCCTCTAACACAACTGAGCAGGAAGCATTTGCTGAACACCTGTGCTTGGTGCTATGGTGGGATCAGTACTCACACCCTGGCTGGTGAGCAAAGTCCTTCAGGTTTGGCCCTACCCAATCTTTTCTCTCATCACCTGGGGTTTGGGACAATGTACATAAAAGGACTTGGCAAAGTGTGAAGCTCTTTACAAATCTAATAATTATTCTGACTAGTTAAGCTTCTCTACTCTACTAACACCGCCATTTGCGGGTTCATTCTAGATGAGGGTTAAGGTCAGACTGGAGCACATTCTGAATGATGCCAAAGGAGAGGCAGCCAGAAGCCATGTCACACGAAGGTCAGTTTTCTGATCTGTAGAGAAGAGACTCAGGAAGTGTAAGCATGTGGCCCCTCTGGGTGAGGAATCTCCAGAACTGAGGAGAAATGTCCACCTGAAGCATGCTCCAGGCATGCAACCCCTGTACTTCTTGCCTAAACAGCCCTCAATCTGCTTTCAAGGCCTGCACACTCCTCAGAGGGTAGGTTCGTACTGCCTAAGTCCCAGGGGATAGGTGTCTATGTAGGTATGGAAAAGCTTGAGTTTCTACCATGAAGCGCCTCAAAGTGAGGGATGGAGTTGAGGGTAGGAAATGAAAAGGAAGCATGCCTAGAATAGCTCACTCGGAACTGCTCGGTTCAGGTACAGAATCCCCAAAAGTCAAGAACTCTAAATTCAGACATGGTCTTCCAGGTTGTCATAAACTTAACAATTTGTTAGCTTCACTTACAAGCTTCAAATATTTAGACATATGATTATGTGGGTCTCCATCTGTTCTCTTGCTCTGCCCTGCACATGTTACAGTCAGGCCTGACAAAGCCTGGGGCACAGTAAGTGCTCAATAAATGTTAGGGAAGAAGTGGTGAGGATAATGTCCCAGAAAGTGGTGAGAAGGGCTAGCTGTGGCCCTGCCTTAAGGCCGGTGGTGGGGGATGGGGGGAGTGTCCTTGGGGGCTGAGGTCCCCAGGCAGACTTTTCTAGTCTCTGAACCAAACACATCCCTCCACAGACCAACCATCCCCAACTCAATCTTCCCAATGTAATTCTTTATTGGCTCTTCCAAGCTTCTCCCTAGCTTAGAGTGGGAGCCCTAGAAAATATTGACATCCTATTCAGCAGAAGCTGCTTGACTCGATACGCTATTCTAACCCCTGGGCCAAGCTCCATCTCACAGATTAGCTGTGTAATTGAGAGCAAGGTGCCTATAGCCCCCAGAGGCCCCATGCTTAGCAATGAACTAAGGAAAGGTGGGTAGGTAGAGTCATTGCTCTTGGCGGTGGGAGTAGGGGAAGTGAGAAGGGGAGAGAGAACCAGACTTCTCCCCAGAGACTTCTGCAACATCAGATTGGCAGGGACCTTAGTGAGCATGGAGCTTATATGCCCTCACTTTGAGGAAGAGAGGAGAATGGACTTGTCCAAGATGCCACAGCGAGTAGCAGGGCCAAGAACCCCATGGGTTCTCTGACTCTTAAGTCTAAGGTTCTTATGTTCCATTTTTCCTTTTGGGCTAGTGAGAAACAAGCCCCCAGGAAAGTGAAGAGCTGGGAGGCAACAGACCAGACATACTAGAGAAAACTGAGGACTGGCTCCCAAGTAAGTGCCTTCACCTTTACCTGCTGGAGAAACAACTGCTGCATAAAAGCTGGGCGCTTGAGATAATTAAAACCCACCAGGGACGCAGGCTTTGAAATGCAATTTACAGCTCAAAGAGATGAGCGCCCTTCACCAGTCTACAAGAATAGAGGAAATTTGGCAAAAACAAGTAATTTCTCCCAGTTGAAACATTTCAGAAGGAAGCTACATTTTGGACGACAAGAGCCAAGCCTGAACATGTGGTAAAATGACATGGCTTTGTAAAGGTAGAAAAGCTCTAAAGGGTACCTCCACCCCTGAACTCTGGATAAATGAGACCCCACAGAGGGCCATCACCACAAAAGAACAGCCTCTAATTACTGAGTGCCAAAGATGTGTCAGAGACTTTACATACTTCACCTTACTTAATGCTCCCAACAGCCCTATGAGGAAGTATTTTAGATAGGGAAGCAGAGGCTCAGAGGCAAAGTAGTTAATAGAGCAAGGCCAAAACTGGAACCCAGGTCTGTTTGACTCCGAAAACCTATCCATAGAGATGCTTTGGGTACTGATTCTCATGGTGAAAATTTGTCACCTTGAACCAGTCACACCCTCTCCTTGGTCCTCTCCTTCCCCTTTTCTACTTCAATGCCTCACATCTGCACAGGATTTTAATGAACGAAGCCAGTTTATATCCTTGATCCTGACATTGTTAGCCCCATTTCATAGCTGAAAAAGCTGAGGATCAGCAAAGATAGGTAACTTACCTAAGGTCATCCAGCTAGTGAAGGGGGTAGCTAGGGGACTTGAATCCAGAATTCTTGCTCGACATTCTACATGCCACTGTCTCAACAACTGTACTAAAGCTCTGATTCTGCCACGTCACCCCTCATGCTCTCCCAATCCTGCCTATCAGGATCAAGTCTAGCCTTCAGCCTAACCTCTGAAGTACTTAGCCATCAGAACACTCACTCCCTCAACTCTGTAAATCCTCCCAGGACCAGATCGCTTCTTGAAATGCTCATTTCAAAAGAGGAGCTGTTGCTCTTGGTCCTGATGCCCCCTACAGTGCTATTTAGAGCCTCTGTCTGGGCCAGTCCTGCTGGATACCTCTGGCCTTATTCTCCAGCATAAGGATGGCGGGGGGGGGGGGGGGGGTCACACCAGCCTGCGGCCAGATCTCTGCCCTTAGATAACCCTGGGTACGTCTGGGCAGTTTTGAAAGAAAACAGCTATCAGTCTTGGGGAGGCTATTTCTAGAGAAAGCTAAGCAATCAGACTGATGAGTGCCCAAGGCCTCCTTGGTCCAGAGGCTCCTGCTTACCAGGCAGCCAGGGATAACAGAACATCTATTAATCTCATTAAACTCGCCAGGCCCCAGCTCATTAGCATTGCCCAAACAATCATTACTGGGCAGACAGGACTAATTTCCCAAGGAGTGCTCTTCAGTTCCTGACAATTCCCATTCCCATGAGAAACCCCAGTTCCCAGCACGCTGAACAATGACGGCTCCTGGGATTGGTGAGAGTGTAATGGGTACAGGCTACATGTCCAGGAGGCCTAGTCCTGGCTCTGCTGTTCTTAGTTATGTGACCTGCAACAGTCATGTAATTTTTCTGAGCCTTATCATCCTTATTCTGAAAACAGAAATCTTTTTCCTGATTACCTTTCCAATCTGATATAAAAATCAAATAAGTGGTCTGGCCTGATGGCATAGTGGTTAAGTTTGTACGCTCTGCTTCAGTGGCCCAGGATTCGTGGGTTCGGATCCCACACACGGATCTACACACCACTCATCAAGCTATGCTGTGGCGGCGTCCTACATACAAAAGTGGAGGAGGACTGGCACAGATGTTAGCTCAGGGACAATCTTCCTCAAGCAAAAGGAGGGAGTGGGCAACGGATATTAGCTCAGGGCCAATCTTCCTCACACACACACAAAAAATCAAATAGGCGAATCGAAATGAAAGCATTCTGCTCCATCTGTAAAATACTATAAAAAAAATAGGAGGATTACGCCTATTTTTATTATTACACAACTCCTATCCCTTTCACTCATTCAACAAACATTTCTTGAGTATTCTCCTCTGTGCTGGCACTGTGGAGATAGTGGGAAATAGTGCTCATGGGCCTTGTCCTCTACTTCCTTTTAAGACAGCCCTCTCTCCAGGAACCTGTTTGTTTCCTAATAACAAAGGAAAAATGCACATGAAATAGTGGAAACAGCGCAGGCTCTGGAGTCAGATAGGACTGAGTTCCAATCCCAGCCCGACCACTTATGAGATATAACCTTGGACATGTCTCTCAACCTCACTGGGCCTCAGATTCCTCAAGTACAAAGCGGAACTTATACCAACTTCCCAGGATAGGGTAAAGATTAGAGATAGTATGTGTAAAGTGCCCAGTATACTGGCTGGGACCAGTATATTTACATAAGAAAGTCAAATGCCCTAAGACCTATGAAAACAGGTGATTAATCTAGCCTGGCGCTCTATATCCTCCACATCCCAGCCCTAATGTTCTTTACCCATGTTATCTCCCAATGCTCCACACTCCAGCAAAGAATAAGGGAGTCACGGTAGGGGGCTTGTGCATGCTCTCTCCCTTATCCTACTATCTATAGGAACCAAATCTAGAAACTTCATGAAGTTGCCCCTTCCCCATGCCTGTCAAATCTCTACCACACAGGACTGAGAAAGCAAAGAACGCTGGCTGGGAGGAGTTCCAGGCCTTGCTGAGCCACTGACTCACCCCTCAGCTATAGCATAGGTCTCTGGTCCTATACTGTAACACTGGTATCAGCATCTAGTAGGCCCTGAGGGGAGAAACAGAAGGCAGAGCTGAGGCCTCAGTCATCTCTCCCCACAATGTGGTCTGGATATATATATCCCATCTTCCCTACATCTTGTATCTTAACTCTACCCCTGACTGTGGCTAAGGTTAAGGCTTAGCATCTGTGACAAGCAACCCTTATAGTTATGGGGGGAAGGCAACAAGGGGTGGGTAGGTATAACCGTGGGCCTACACTCCCCAATACTGAGTTAAAGTTAGGGACCTACAAATGATTGTCAACCTCTTTATTTTTGCCAAAACTAGTCATCCAAACACCCACCTACCAATTCAATCACAATAGATAGCCAAATACCCACTGAGCTAACAATGGGCTAGGTGGTAATTAACAAACGAATCGTTCATTCATTCATCCAGCAACTGGTCTGGGATCTGATCTCAAGGAACTCCAGTCCAGCAGGGGACATCCACCGTGGCCACAAAGCACACATGCCCTGGCTGGAGTCTGCTGCCCCAGAAGCAGCCCAAGCAAAGCAGTCTGGGATATCAGAGAAGGGGTAGGAGCATCACAGAAGGCTCTAGAAAAAGAGTGTGTGTATAAGATGAATTCCCACTGGGTATTGGGATATGGGGAGAGGCTACACCTGGCAAGAACAATGTACAAAACATGCTGCTTTCTCCTCTTTGCTCCCCCTATTCTGCCCTTCCTGTTGCATATACAGGGCAAGGCTGGAAATAAAAGTCTGAAATAGGAGAATTTCTTCAGTGCTGTCTCCTCTTTCCTTGATAGTTGCATACAATTCTTGTCATGAAGGGGACAAAAGGGGAACACACAATTTAATTTTCAGCAACTTTATACCAGGGACTGTGTTGGAAGCTATATATGCATAATCTCTCACAATCCTGATCATAATCTACTGAAATAAGTAGAAGTATCATCTTCACTCTACAGATGAAGAAACTGAAGCTCAGAGAAAGCTTAAATAATTTGTCCACAGTTACATTAAGCAGCATAATCAGGATAAAAAGACCTCAAGTTTGTCTGGTTCTAAAGCCTGTGCTCTTCCCACTCCACTAGATTCCTCCCACTGACACTCCCTCCCCCATGGGAAGACTGGGCCTGACTTTGCTGCTGATGTGCCACATGAACTTGGGTTTTGGAGCACGTGACCACAAAGGGCCCTTCCAGGGTTAATCATGCAACCATCATTACCAACAACTACTGAGCACTTATTACATACCAGGAACTGCTGTAAGTCTTCTGCTATGAGGTGGGTGATGGTATGTATTGTGTCCATTTCACAGATAGGAGACTAAGGGGTGGAACTCAGTCCTACACAAGCCAGGAAATGGCAGAGCTGGGACCAGTCTGGATGAGACCAGAGCTGGTGCTCTTAACTTTGGCCCAGAATGACTTCGTGCTAAGAGTGCCCTGTACCTGCCAGGAGCGCAGCTTCTAACACTTTCTGATCCTTTGGGCATAAACTCCTGGCGCCTTGCTGAGGGCATACTCTCAAGTCTGAGAGCCAATAGGCACATCCTGTGAGCCTAAGGGAAGCCTCCTCCCCCTTCCCACACCTTAAGGGGCCGGCTCCTCACAGTGATAATGTAGCAAGATTAGTCACTGCTTGCTGTCGGTTGATTATAGCTCTTCTTTTCTGTAAATGAAGTTTAAAAGTCATCAAAGGGTTTGTCAGCTGTGACTTATGAGCCTCTTTTCCACAGGGAAGTCAGGCAGTGACAAATGCCCCTCTCGTTCTGCCATCCATTACAAGTTGGAAGGTGCCATGTTCCAATTACTAGAGACCCCAGTGGAGCTCATGGAAAACCCTGCTCCAGGCTGCAGCCATTACTCAGGCCTGGCAGGGCTGCCAGCAGAGCTGCCCAAGGCCCAGGCCCCACTGGGTAAGAGCATGGAGTAACAGCATGTTTCTGACTCCGTAAGCCAGCCCCTTCCATTCCTTATTTGTGTTATCCCTGGCGGGTCTATCCTAGACACATTTCCCAACTGAGTAAAAACATGGGCACCTTGTGGGCTGTCTCAAACTACCCAGGATCAAGACTGCCTAAGACAAACAGATATGAGGAACATAAGGTTATGCTACCAGGTGGCGTAAGTGGGGAATATGATGCTCAGGAGGAAGGGAAGAGTATAAACAACCTATGATGTTCAGAGAAAGTAGAGACTGGGATTGGCCCCGTGGCCGAGTGGTTAAGTTCACATGCTCTGCTGCGGTGGCCCAGGGTTTCACTGGTTCGGATCCTGGGCAAGGACATGGCACCGCTCATCAGGCCACGCTGAGGGGGCGTCCCACATGCCACAACTAGAAGGACCCACAACTAAAATATACAACTGTGTACTGGGGAGATTTGGGGAGAGAAAGCAGGAAAAAAAAAAAAAAAGAAAGTAGAGATCATCTAGTGTAATCAATTGCCTCAGTACTCAATAACCATTATAATGTCAAGCCCTGTCCAGCTAAATGCTGGGGAACCAAAGACGAATAAAACATAGTCAGTGCCACTCAGGGTAGATGGGATAATTAAGGTCTAAAAAGAAGTGACTTGCCCAAGGTCACAAAAATAAGTTAGGGTCAGTGACGGATTGAGAAAGCAGGTCTCCAGACCTCTAGCGAAGTAGAGAAAGTGGAATGACAGGGAGCCGTCCCGTGTGCCAGGCTCTTTATGCAGAACATGACATAGTTAAGTGTGCCAGCTCCCATTCAAATCCCACCTGCACACTTACTACAGGTTTGACTTCTGGCAAATCCCCTAATCTATCCAAGCCTTAGAAAAATGGGAATGATAAAATTTATTTCAGAATTGTGGTGAGGATTAAATAAGATAATACAAGTACAACGCACAATGCAGGCATATATTAAGCATCCCAAAATATTATTTCTCATCAAGTAATTCCCAAAACAATTCGAGGCAGGTATTATTAATCTCATTTTACAGACAAGAAGACTGCAGCTTTTTCTCACTCTGTCACATTAAATAAGCCAGTACTTCTCAAAACTATTTGTGGTGAAGGACTAGCTTTTTGTTGGTTTTACTTTCAAGGCATTAAGGATAAATACTTCGCAAAATATAATAAAAACGTCCAATTACTCTAAAGGTTTCTAAGCACTTACTCTCAATTTCTATGCTTAACACAAACTAGCAACAGTTTGCGAAATGTCATTGATTCAGTGGCTACACTTAGAGCAGAACAGTTCTAAGTCACTCTCACCCAGCCCTGCCAACCTCTATAAAAAGGAAAGCAAACAAGGAATAGAGTTTATTTAATTTCTTTCAAGTCCTTTAGCCTGATTTCTTTTAGACTTTGGTGTTAGACTAATTTGCAAAAACTATCCTAATCTTTTTCCTTTTTGCTTTTCTCAAGAGAGAGAAGGGTAAGCAAGCCAAGGATGAGTTCAAGGATTTTCCACCAAACACTTTAGGAGGTGATTTATCTTGGTAACATGCTCTAGGTCATGCTATATCCTGCAAGGGAAGATGATCTAGGCTTAAAGGGGACTGAACAACCTTCCTGAGGCCTGAGGGTCTGAGAGGAAGGCATACTCCTGAAGAGAGTAATACTCTTGGACTCTCTCTCCCCACACCAGAAGACATGAGGAAACCAGCCAGGAAGAGGAGGCATGCTGTAAATTTTCTTTTTGATATTTCTGATTTTCAGTCTTGTATCATGGCTATTTACACAGCAGTCTTCTCTCTCCCTGTAGGGAGTTTCTTGAGAGCAAGATGGACATCACATTCATTTCTGAATGCCACCATACACCCAAGAGTATGATTGGCTGGGGGAGACGAGCAGCTCTTAATCAGTGTGCCAAGACACAACAGTGTATCTTGAATCTTCCAGGTGCATGGCCAAATTTTCATCAGTGTACAAAACTTCTTTTTGTTCTAACTGAGCTTACATGGTGCTATCTTTCAGCACAACCAGAGCTGAGTGGGTCATATGACACAGTGTAGAGAGGAGTACAACCTGCTGTTGTGATTAATGGCCTTCCATCAAGCAGGCGCCAAAGCCTGAATGTTTACTCCCATGTGAGAGGCCATGTAATATGGTCAAGAGAGTAACCACTGAAACTAAAATGCCTTCCGCTCTGCCACTGAACTAGCTATATGACATAACCTTCGGGAAGTGTCTTAAGTTCTTTATGCTTCAGTTACCTCACCTGTAAAACGGCAATAGCAATACATATCTCTAGGGTTGCTGGAGGATAAAATAAAATAATTCATTTAAATATTTAGAACAATGTCTGACACATTAGAAAGTATGCAAATATTAGCTACTGCTGCTATTATTATTGTTATTGTTTGAACCTGCAAGAACCTTACCTTGTGAGTATGAAAGGGAAGGTGGTGAGTTTATGCAACATTACCCTAGAGCTGAATTGTGATCAAGGAAAGAATACTGTGCGTACAATGAAGTCTCTTCAAGTGTGTCACCAAAATTCTAGTATTTGGAAATGTGCCCTGAACATAAAAGGAATCACAGGAGTAGGTACTCATTAAGTGTTGAATGAATACATAAGTGAGTATCTCGAGTTAAGCGGCCCCCAAAGAATACAACTTGACAAAGGGGTCAGGAAGACGCCCTTAAGTGAAGGCTCCCAGAAAGGCCTCTTTGTACCTTGAGGACCCAGAAGGCAGGTTGGGCTCCCCTTCTGAGCTTGGGGCCTCAAGGGCTAATATTCCAAGAAACTTCTGCTTGCTCACTATTCTGTCTCTCTGATGGAACCCCCACGTTCTGTGGCTACTCTATTCTGAATAAGGCTGCAGAAGGCTGTGCCATGGTAGAGTACACATTCCCATTTTCTCTATTAGATGAAGTGACGGACTCTCCGAGGAACACAGAGCGGGAGGCCTAAACTCTCCCATAACAGGCCTCATCCTATGTTAAAACACTAATAAGGGGATTATCAGCTTTGGATTCCTGCTTGCCTGTGGAGCCCTGGGTCCTGAATCCCACCTCTATTAACTGTATGTACTTGGGAAGGCACTTCACTTCTCTGAGGTTCAAGGTTTCCCATCTGTGAAATGGGGATGAAAATCCCTGCCCTGCCCACTTGCAGTGCAGGTTGTTGTGAGGGTCAAAAGAGACAGCATATACAAGTATACTGTTACCTGAGATGTGCTATGTAACTGTGGACAGGAATATTCCCTGGGGTGGACACCTGCTACAGGTCTTCCTAGACAGAGGCACCCAGGCAGGAAGCCAGTCGTCTGGAAGGAGGTGGATGGTGCATAACTTGGGACTGCAGTCAAGCACTATGCCCCTCAGGTATAAGGCAATTGATTAAAATCCTTTCATGTGAAATCAGTATTTTCCTCATTACAACAATCCTTCTTGAAAACACCGAATGCCACCTCTCACAGCCCCACAAAAGCTTGATCCTGCAGACAGCATATATACGTATTTTTTAAAAATTTCTCACAGTCAGACAAAAGAAGCTAAGAAAGTCGACCTCTCTCCAGGGTACTGATCTAAATATAACTTAGGGCTCTAAGCATCATCCCACAGTGCCATATGTTTGGCCCAAAGGGGACCACTGAGAATGACGCCATAGTCATAGCTACTCTGCCTTTGTCGTCCTGGTAACAATGTTAACTCCACAAACATTACTAAGCATCTGCCTCTTCACTATCGAGCCAAGTGTAAGTGTGCTACCTCCTGTTTAAGACCCTTCAATGGCTTCTTCCTACCACCAAAAACCAAGTCCAACTCCTTTAATGTGGCTCACAAGCCGCTTCAAGAGTTAAGGCTACCAAATCCTTACACAACAATCCTCTGAGGGGCTGTAAGTCACACTCACTTTACAGATGAGTAAACCCTAGTGCAGAGAGGCAGTCAGTTGACCAAGGTCACACAGTGAGCAAGTTAGTGTGAACTGGGTTCTTCCTGAAGGGCTGGGAATCAGACTCCAAAGTATAGACTTAAGTTCAAAACAACCTTTTCTTGGACTAGTCTATACAAGGCAGGTATGGGGATGGAGCATTGTATGGCTCAGGGAGCTGCTGAGACACTGTCCCTTGTTGGAGACTGCCAATCTGACCTCTCTCACTCCCAGAGCTGCAGCATCATTGACAAATTTGGCATAATGACCAAAATTTTCATTTGCATGTAACATGGTACACATTCGCATATCTAAGTTCAAGAGACCCTCTACCACAAGCAACCAAAAATCCAGTACAACTTGGCAAAAAACTAGTCAGCCCCCAAGACAACTAGCATACACATCCAATACTAATGAGCTTCTAAACTAGTCAATTCAACTGATCATGACAGAAGCAGCTGTGGTATCTACAGTCTTTTTCCCCGTGATCATCTTGGAAGAAATTAACTCCTTCTGGTCCCCTTACCCCTCAAAAAAAAAAAAAAAAAAAAAAGACACCACACTAAACAAGTTTCTACACTGCAGTAGATGGTAAAAAAAAAAAAAGAAAGAAAGAAAGAAAAAAAAAGTTTTCCCAAAGCTTTAATAGATGTCTCAGCTACAGGAGCAAGAGCACGGGCTTTGGACAGAGACAGACCAGGGTTTAAACCCAGGATCAACTGCTTACTTACTAGGTGTGTGACCTTGGACAAGTCCTTAAATTTCCTAAGCCAGTGTTCACTACTAGGCATATACTTCTTCCCCCCACATACTGAGTCATTCCCTGATTCACATACTGAACCAAGCCCTGCTGATTTGGCCTCCTAAATATTTTCAGAAGGTAGCCCTGTCTCTCCATTCTTAATATCACTCTTCAAATTCATCCTGCACACAGCCACTAGAATAGTATCACCGCATCACTCCTTTGCTTAAAACTGAAATTAAGGTTTTTCCTTCATTATTTCAAAATTCTTAGCCAATAATTTGAGTATGTGTACTATTTAGTGTGTCTATTTTTTTAAATTACCATAAGAAATCACCTAAACCCCCCACTCTTCTATAGAACATAACTACTGTTGGCATCTTTGTCTATTTCTTTGCAGGGCTTTTTTCTTTGGCATTATATTTGGATTATGTAGTTAGATCATTCACTCAATCCTGTAACAATTTTTTTCAATTAACATTATAACATATTATATGTTATAACATATTTGTCCTTATTGCTGCACAGTTTTAAATCATCATTTTTTATAACTACAAATTTTAATAACTCATAGTTTTCCCGAGTGGATTCATCATAGTTTAGCTTGGTCATAGTTTAGATGGTCATTTAGGCTTTTTCTGACTACTCACTACTATAAATAATAGCATCTGAGGGAAAGTTTATTCTATATATTGGATTATTTCCTTAGGACAGATTCCCAGAAGTGGAATTACTGTGTCAAAGTGTATAACATTTTTATGGCTCTGGAGATACACTGCCTAATTGCTTTCCAAAAGTGCTGTACCAATTTACACTGCTATCACCAATGACTGCTGCTTTCATGGCAACCTCACCAGAATCGAGTATCATCATAATGTGTGTGTATAGGGGTGGGGGTGTTAATCAGTAGAGGAAACCCAAATCCTCACTGTTGTTTTCATATATATGTGAAGATAATAGTCTCCTGTGTTTGTTTACTCATTTTTGAGTCTACAGAGTTTTGATGCCACAAAGAAGTTATTGTAGGTTCCTAGGCAGAAGAAAAACATGCTGAAAAATTTATTTACTCATTTATCAAAAAATCATTTCTTTAAAAAAAGTCATTTATTGAGCACCTATTACTGTCACTGTACAAAGTATAGAAGAGAACAAAGTACAATCCCTGACCCAGAGGAATTCAGAATCCAGTGGTGGAGCTCTCAGGAAAACCAGAATCTATGTTTCATCTTGATAAGGGCTATGACAGGAACACTTGGGAACTCAGAGGCATGTCACTTAGCAGAGAGAAAGGAGAGGAGGGACTCAGAGAAGAGGCGTCATCAAGAAGTTCTGATCTTGTCCAGAGGAATGAATTGAAGTTAGCCCACACACAGATGAGAGACAGAACATTTAGGAAAGAGGAAAGTTGCAGAAGCTGAACAGAGCTTCCGTATTTAAAGAATAACCGTTATGTACTGTGGTTTGGCTGGAGTGTAGGCTGTAAGACTGCATGTTGCAGGAGATGACGGCAGAGAGACTGGCAGAGGCCAGATCAGAAAGAGCCTTGTGAGCCACTCAAGAGCCTGGACTTCACGGGAGTCATGACCCACTCCTATGCCATATGCAGGACAGTGCTCAGTAAGGAGGCAGTCACAAGTCCCTATAGCTCTTAGAGACTGAACCATACAAGTCAACCCCTGATCAGAGCATCTTGTCTGTGCTGACTTCTTTTTGTCTATGTGTTAGTATTCTCTCACTAAGCAGCAGCGAACTTTTAGGGTATTTTTTACATCACCTGGCACATTGCTAGGCACATGGCAGGAGTTCCAATAACACTCATGGATCAGTTGGTGGTACCTCATGCAATAATTCACACATTCACAAAGTCCCTGCTGCCCTGGCAAGGCCCCTACCAATCTCAACAGATGCTCAAGTCACTGCCTCTCTTGGCAGATGTCCTGCCTCAGAGAGCTACCTCCCCCTTCTTGCTCATTCTGCCAATAAAAAAAAATGTGCCTAGGTACAATAAGCTATAAAGTATGTGATAACCAGGGAGCACATTGGGTGGCCAGAGGGGAGGCTTGAGGGACACAAATCCTTCTCCACAGTACATCCCTCAAGCCAAGGACTCCCTCAGCCCTATCAGCAATTTAGGAACGCCACCACCTCCCCCCCATAAAAATAAAATAGGGTTTTCCAATTGAGCATGTTAAAAGTCTCCTTTGAGTAGCTACTGACCTTCTCTAAGGTATTACTACTTCCTACATTAACAACAGCTGCTTTAATGATGACAAGGATATTAATAGGGTGATTATTTCAACAATTAATAGCAAGTCATTCTTGCCCTGCTAGTTGCAGTACGAGCCGTGGGCAGTGGGATCTGATGTACTGCCTAAGATCCATCTGAGGAGACTGTATTAAAATGATCTGTTTCTGTGCTATCTCCCCTCCTAGACTGACTGTGAATTCTTGGATGGCAGGGACCACAGCCTATTTCAGCACAACATCGCCCCCAGCCTTTCAGGATAGGCCCTGTCCCAGAGTGGGTACTCACTCACGGAGTATGTGCTAAACTGAACTCCATGTACCACTGCCCCTGTCCCCATCCAAGCTTTTTAAGAAACAAAAAAGCAGGCTGTACAGATAACAAAGCCAGGACAGACTTGGGAGAGACAGGAAGGAGGCATCCATACAGGGCAGTCCAATCCACCTCAGCCTTTAGGAAAGGCTGTTTTGTAATATAATAAATTATCATTATGATTTATTAATTGCTTATTATGTGGTAGATGCATTGCTAAGTATATTACTTCTCATTCTTACAACTTCTCTTTGAGGTAAAAATTATATCAAGGTCACAATGGCCCTTTCTGAGGCCGTTTTAGGAGAATGACTCAGTGTCGGACTATCTGGGTTCAAATCCCAGCTTTGCCATGTATTAGCTGTATGATCCTGGGTAAATGACTTACCCTCTCTGTGCCTTAGTTTTCTCATTTTACAAATGAGAATAATATTACAGTACCTTCCCCATAAGGTTGTTGTGAGAATTCAATAAGATAATGCACCAGCAAGTTAAGCATTCAGGAATTTTCTAAATGAAAATACTATTACTATTGGCCCCATTTAACAGATGGCTCCAAATATCACACTCTTAACATTAAGTTAAGGTTAAGAGAGAGACTGCTTCATCAATAAAGCAGGACCAGAATCAATTTCTGATTTGGTGATGAAAGCTGGGGCCACAAGGAGCTTTCTGAGCACAAATCCATTGATGTGATGTCCCTGATGGAAACTCTTCAGGAAAGCCTTTGTTTCCCATCCCCCAAGCATATTCAGTCACTCGCTCCTCTGGACCCTGATTATGTTCTGTAGACCTCTGCCACAGCAACATTTGCTGCATTTTTGTATTCACATATCTGTCTCTCTCCATTAGACTCTGAACTCCTTAAAGGCAGAGACTCTTATTAATCTTTGTGATCCCAGCCTCCAGCAATGCCGTGGCAACCGGCAGATGCTCAGTGAATTTCTGCTAACAAACAGGTAAAAGAATCCTAGGTGGGCGCTGTGTCAACACAGTCACACATTGCTTAACAATGGGGATATGTTCTGAGAAATGCATCATGAGGCCATTTCATTGTTGTGCAAACATCATAAGGTGTACTTACACAAATCTAGATGGTATAGCCTACTACACACTGAGGCCATATAGTACTAATCTTATGAGACCATCGTTGTATATGCGGTCCGTCATTGACCAAAATGTCCATTATACAGCACATGACTGTAAGTGGTTTCCTAGTATTTCTGACGTGGCAACGCCTTAAAAGTGAACTGCATAGTTGGTGTTCATAAGATGAGCCCAAGTTCCTCACCCTTCAGTAGGGCAGAAGGACAGGCAAGACAGTGATGAGAGAGAAAAGAGGGCCAGAGTACAAAGCTAGGGACCACTGGTATCTGTGGTTCAGTAGCTCCTACAGGGAGCAGAGGCTCAAAAGAGGTTCAACCTGCAGCCCAGAGATTGCTGAATCTGGGCTTTCTGTAGTGGAGAATATGTAAGAGGTCTTCACCAAGCAGAGAGCAGCAAAGGCTAGAAACACCGCGATCCTTGTCAGCAATCAACAAAGTGAGTGAGACTCAGCCCTCCTTCTCTGAATTATATGGTGACGCTGAGCAATGGGCCCCACCATGCTGGCTTAATGGAAAGAACACTGGAGTGTTCGAAGACCTGAAGTTCATTCCTGGGAATGTACTAACGTTTCAATTAATAAATATTTCTTGGGCATCTACTCTATTTCAGGCTTGCACCAGGCACCTGTAACACAACAATGAACATATCACTAATTTGCTGTTGGACTTCTCTGAGCCTTGGTATCCTCATATGACATGGGAGATAACCACTGTGTCACAGAATTCTTTTGAGTATCAGATGTGTTTTCAAAAGTCTACTATACAACTTTGCTAACATAAAGGTTATAATTTTACTGGATCTGAACTAGAAGGCTTAGTAAATGCAAGGATACCCCCACCAAATGCCAAGGACAACTCCCTCTGGGTCTGGATAGAAATCCAGCAGCACATTCCTACACACTGAATTCCATGGTGGAGATAGCAAAGGAAGAGCAGAAATTTGACATATTCTCTTCAAACCCCTCTCAGGATCCTTTCCATAGTTACTGGTGTCAGAATGTTCATCATTGGGAATTGCACTGAGGGCCTCTTGGATGAGCCCCCAAATACAACTGAAACTTCTCAAACCAAGAACAGATTTAAAGACTCTGTGGATTACAGGCACCTTTCCATACACTGAGCTAATTACCCGACCCTTGGTCCTTCAGCTGTTGAGAAACATTTGGTGGTCATTAAGCCTGTTGTTTCCTCATTTTCCTGCTTACTAGGATAAACACATCAAAATGGAAAGCTTGACGCTCTGACAATGCTCTCTGATTAGTGGTTTGCAGAATCCTCCCTCTGTAATTTTATGATTTGCCAGCTAGAAGAGGAAGAATGGTGGAATGCAAATAGTGGTGTGGCCCAAGAGGGAGTCGGGCACCCTGAACTTTAAACTTGATTCTACCATGGATTAGCTCAGTAAATTTGGTTACAGACCTTAGTTGCCTCATCCAGAAAACGGAGAAACTAGATCAGATCAGTGTTGCAGGAACTCTTCTGTGGAAGACCTGTGTTCCTCAAGACGTTAACGAGAGTTCCTCAGAAAGGGGGCTCCAAGGTCAAATAAAAATAGGAAACTCCGCATACTCCATTCCCCCCTCCCACCCCCAAGAATGACATGCACACTAAGGCTCTGAGGAGTCAGCAGTAAAGAAATGTAATTCGCATTATGCGATCTGACTTTTCCCAGATTATTAACATCTGTTCTGAGGAAGACATACTAGAACAGACCTCTAGAGTCCCTATCAGCTCTAAGCCCCTGTGATTTGTATCAGAAGTACCCAGAGGCAGGTGCCTGGAGCATCCCTGCTTCCCTCTAATCCAGTTGTCTTAACCCAGTGAGGCACTTAAATGATACTCTGGTAAATAGGAATTTATAACACGTAGTTTACTTTATTGTAGTGAGTACTAATTTTCAAAGGCTCAAAATACAAGATACTTAAAACAAGGAGATGGGAACCTGTAGTTACTGAGCTCCTAATACCTATTCTTTACTGTGCCGGCACTTCCCATACATTATATATCATTTAATCCTTAGACAACCATAAGACGTAAACATTGTTTCCTCCTATTACAGAGAAGGAAACCGAGGCTTGGAGAGGTTAAGTAACTTGCCCAAGGTTATGCAGCCACAAACTGGTGAGCACCAGATTTCAAACCCAGGATTACTTGTCTCACAACTTTCGGTTCTGACTGGGGCACTGTCACCCTGATTATCAGATAGTCACTAACCTTCCCTGGTCTCAATTGTCAAGTAGGAATAATAATCCTTGCATTGCTTCCCTCACAGAGCTGCTCCAAGACTCAAAGGCAATAACAGGTATGAAAAGGCTCTACAATGTATAAAGATATGAATATGAGAGACAACTGAAACCTTGTAAATAAATGTTGATATCTCCTTTTATGATTTATAAGATACTTAAGGTTCCTGCAGGCTTCCCATCATGGAAGTCAATTGTCCTTATCCCACTCACCTCCCTAAACAGTGCTCCTTAAAATTTTCCAGGTAGGATTTTGGATAAACAGGAAACATGTCAATTTCTCAGTATTGATTACTCTTCAGACTGTCTGTCTCACTAAGCAGCGAATCTGCTTAAAGGAGTCGGAAGTAAAAACAGCAGAGTGGGCAGGAGCCTGGTGAGAGGCCTATAGATAGAACAGAGGCCAGATTGGCTGTGGGGCTAGATTCTCTAACCTTACCTTGGAACATGCCTGGGAAATTGGTCTAAAGGGTCATTTGGGACAGCAGATCATAGAAGCCTTTGTATGAAATCCATCTAGGAGACCAACAAGTATGTGTAGGGTGGGAGGAAGGGAAGGACAAGGGGAGGTGATGGGAGTCGAGTTGGCCAGCTTCACTTTTTCTGGGATGGAAAATACCTTGGCAGGGACCTAGGCATAGAAACAGCAGTAGATGGCTACAGGGCTCTCAAATCATCTTCCAGCCGTGCCTGGGATCACACCCTCATGATCCACATTGCTGTGGCCATCTGCTCCCTCCAGCTTCTGGCAGACTAAGTCCAAAAACAACAGCAAAGCATTCTTGGAACCAGGCCCTAGCAGGGGACAGAGAAATAAATAAGAAAAGTTCCTACTCTTAAGGAAGGCACTGCACCAAGATGGTCTGAGCCTAACCAGAGACTCTCTTGTACAGAAAAGTCTCTGGCTGATAAGGTATATTCAAGAATTGTGTGAACTGGTAAAGGGGCACATTTATATGGTGACTGACAAATAATAATGCACAACTGAAATTTCACAATGTTATAAACTCTTGTGACCTCAATAAAATAAAAAACAATAAATAAAAAAGAATCGCATAAATGAATCAAAGGAGCCTACATTCTATGACTTAGGAGCACCTGTTTGGTGTCAGAAGCCCTGGATTCCAGCCCTCATTCTGGCATGAATAATTCAGCGACTGAGCAAATTACTTAACTTCTGTAGACCTCAGTTTACTCACTTGTAAAGCAACCTCTGTCTACCCTGCAAGTTGCTATGTGTAGCCAATGAGAGAACGGTTGAGACGGTACTCTGTAAATGGCATGAGATGGAATAGTAGGAGCTGATGGAACACTGGGGCACATGGTCTTAAAAGTTCAGAGCCCAGTCTGGGGAAGCCTTAAAAGAAGCTCCCTTTCTTTCTCCCCAGCCAACTTATGCCTGCTTTTCTCACACTGGAGATGTTCTTTGCATTTTCAGTGAAGCGAGAAGGAAATTTGCCAGTCAAGTTGGAGACGGAAACATTGCCATCTTTCGACTTTTCAAAGTTTATTTGAAACTTTACTGTACTGCAAAAGACAGCACAAGATTTGGATTTATAATCCTAGCTTTTGTTAATCGAAAGCTATAAGACTATGAACAAGCCTTAACCTGAGTCTTAGTTTCCTAATCTGTAAATTGGGGAGAATTTTCTTAAGCCATAATATTGTGGTGAAGATTCAACTAATTAATAATGGAAAAGTGTTTTGTAACCCACAAAATGCTGCACAAATACCAGTCATTACAAAGCTGTCTTCCCATCAGCTCATGAGCTACACGGGACAGTGGTTATCACCACCTGACAGGTGAGTGATCAAAGTTTAGAGAAAATACAAATGGTAACACACAGTTCAACTCTACTTCCTCCAGCAGAGGTAATTATTCCTTTGATTTATTATAGGAGTTGTTCATTAGTCTGTTTGCCTCATTAAAATGACAGATCTCTGAGGGAGGGAACTACATGCATCTTATGCCTTTTTCTACCCCAATTCTCAACATGGCACACCTAAAAGATGTTAAATAAGTATTATCTGAATGATGATCAACATATTGGTAGCAGAAACACATCTAGAACCCAGGACTCCTAATACCAGGTCTAGGATTCTTATAACCATAAAGTGGCCAAAACCTCATAGATTTGACTCATCTTAACTTCTCACCTCTTCCCTCCACTCTAGCAAGACTCAACTTTCCATTCCTGGAAAGTCTCTGGGCCTTTATAGGCACTGATCTCTCAGCCTTGAACACTCCTCATCATCTTTGCTGAGCTAATTCCTATTCACCTCTCTGTCTTGGAGGCCTTTCTAATTTCCCCTAATACTGGGTCAGGTAGTCTCTCTCCCCTCATCTCTGTTTTGTTTATCGCAGAATCCTGGCACACAGAATGTGTCAAAAGTATCTGTCGACAGTTGAATGAATGAAACATTGAAGCTAGAAATCCAAAGGTGATGCAGGGGCAGATTCCTGGCCTGGAAGTTAGGAGGCCTGATTCCAATTTCAGTCCTACCACTACTGTGTGTGGTGATCTTGGGCAAGCCCCAGTCCTTCTGTGGACCATCCATAACTGAGTTATCATCTACGAATGATCTCAAAAGGTCCTTTCAGTACTGACAATATATGAGACTTAGACTCATGCTAAGTCCTACATGTGAAGAACTTCTGAAGCCAGCTATGTGCTCCACAGTATGGGAGGCTCAGCATCCCCACCCCATGAGTAGCACCAGGCACACTGGACTCTGCTGTCAGCAGCCTCCCACACCATTGGTTTACTTAATTCCTCCTGATGAAGTGCCAAGAATAAATCGTAGGTGAGCAGCAGAGCATTTTAATGAGTCCAGAGACTAATGAATCTTTTCCTTCCTGTGTCAATTAGAATTTCAAAGCTAGGATCCCCAAGGACCAATTTATTGGGAACAGACAGAAGCCTTTTGTTCATCAGCTGCTACCTGCCCTGGCCCTGTATGTCTGCTATGTAACAATCCTGCTTACTCAGATATGCCACCTGGTGAGATAGAGACTGGCCTGGGAAGCTCCTTCTTACCCAACATTTCTGAGGCCTGACCTTAAAGAATGAGAGGAGGGGGTCCAGAGCATTTTTAAGAGGGGTGGGGAGGTGGTAAGAGAATTAGCAGCCTTGACTTTATTGCTACTTCCTAAGGATACTGGTGTTCAAAGAGCTAATAGCAACAGATCAACTTGCCATTCACCCAACTAAGTCTTGGGTATTGTGTGACACCTATTTAACCTAAGATATTTTGAATTCTCACAACCACCCCAATAGCAGGTATTAACAACATTATTTTACAGACAGAGAAACTGAGGCTCTGAGAGATAAAGTAAGAATTAGCCTAAAGAACACAATTAGTGGGGCTGGCCCCATGGCCGAGTGGTTAAGTTTGCGCACTCTGCTGCAGGTGGCCCAGTGTTTCGTGGGTTCGATTCCTGGGCGCGGACATGGCACTGCTCATCAAACCACGCTGAAGCAGCGTCCCAGATGCCACAACTAGAAGGACCCACAATGAAGAATGTACAACTATGTACTGGGGGGCTTTGGGGAGAAAAAGGAAAAAATAAAATCTTAAAAAAAAAAAAAAAAAAGAGAACACAATTAGTAATTGGCAGGCAAAGATTTGAACTCATATCTGTGCAATTCCAGAGACTGGGATCTTCCTATAAAACCACAGCAGCCTTGTCCAGGTGCTGACACAGGGCCAGGAGCTGATGTCCTAAATGGCAGAGATGGTTGTGGGCAGCCACAACCATGCTGGACATTTGCCACCAACACACTGTCTTTTGTCCAGGTACAAGCAAGGGTGGCTGTGCACTCCTGATCCTTCCATTCAATGGAGTTGGCAAGCCCCTTATCCCCAGAACATAATGCAAATAAAATCACCATTAACACTACCCCCAGGATCTTACCCCAGAAATCTTTTCATTTGTTTGATTCATGAGGAGCTGCCAATCCTTAATCTAATGGCTCCCAGGTGCCCAGTTCTCTGTCTCCTATCTTGTCCTCTCCAAGTCACACAGGGCCAGCCCAGCAGCTGCTACTGTCACCAACAGAGGCACATTTTCCACGGTGAGCAGGTAAGCAAGTCAAGTTTCCCAACAGTTCTGGGATGGAATTTTAGGGGTCTGATGAGAAAAACACTTAAGGGTGAAGGTCAAGAGGCCTGTCCAAGTTTACACAGCTAGAAATAGCAACAACTGGAACACAGGTATATACTGAATCCTAACCTGGCATCTACCTACATACAGCAGGAATAAGAAAAATACAGAAAAATTGAGATCAGTGCTTTTCAAAATTTTTTTAACTTTTTATTTTGAGATAAATGTAGATTCACGTGCAATAATAAGCATTTTTTAAAAGCACTTAGCACAGTACTGGCAAATAGAGACCCACCCAAGAAGTGTTAGCTATTAGATAACCAGAAATAAGGGAGAGGGCATTCAGGATGGGCCTTTGAGGAAGAGTAAGGAAGTTTCTCTTCAGGGAATGCTTGAGGTGTATACATATAATACCTTAAATAATCTTTCCAGTGGCCCCATCAAGCAGGTATTAACATCTCCATTTTACAGATGAGAAAACTGCTCTCAGAGGTCAAGTAACTTGTCCAAGATTACGATGTCCCAGTATGTGCCAAAGCCCAGATTCAAATCCAGATATATCCAACTCCGAACCCTATGTTCTTTCTACATTGCTTCTCCGGAGACAAGACTGGGGCTGGGCTTCAAAGACAACCCCAGTAACAGACTGGAGGTTAAGAGCTGGCTGCCCAGCTCAGGGTGGGGGTAGCATAAGGGTGCAGGATTTTGCAAGATCTCGTCTTTGCAAAGGGTGGTAGTTCAAAGACCCTGGCCAGAATAAAACAGTAAATTCACATGACAGAAACCAAACAGAAAGCTAAAGTAAGAGCAGGTGGCAGAGGGCCACTGAATGCTAGCTGCTCTTGCCGACTATGTGGGCCACAATTTGACTCCCTTTTGCTGGACACTAAAGAAAAGGAGGTAGCATGGAGAAAATAGACAGCCAGAGACTAGGAGGCTAAGGAAATCAAGTTCTGCCACTAACTAGATAAGTGGCCTTGGGCACGCCACTTGTCCTCTCTGAGTTCCTAATACCAGGGAGTTGAACTAAAAGATGTCCAAAGACCTCAAGCTTTGACTTTCAGGAATCATTCTATTACCAGGTCACGTGTGCAAATGTGGGTCTGAGAAATAAATGCTACTAATGCTGTGATTAAACAAAGCAGCCTGAAATGAAACAAAACAATGGTGTGACAGGAGCCCTGGGGACAAGGGGAGGGAAAGAAAGCTGGGTGAGGGAGAAGAGAATGAAGGAATTAAGTGGGATTCAACTTAATCTTGGGTATAAGTCAGAAGACAGCAGGGAAGCAAAAGAAGGGAAGCTGACCCAGGGTAGTACCAATCCTGGCCTTGCTACTAACTTGCTGTGTGGCCTTGGCTATCAGCCTCATTTTCTCACTGGCCAAATGGACCTCAGGACCCTATATGTTCTGGCCTCAGCTATCCCCTCTCCGACCTTATCTTCTGCTTCTTCCCCCCTCAAGGTGTCGCTCCAGCCACACTGCCTGCCTTCTGGTTTTTCTACAAACACGCACTTGCCTTGGGGCCTCGTCCTGCTCTTCTCTCAACTGGAAATGATCTTTTTCCTCCGAGAGGCCTTCCCTGGCCACTTTTTAACCCCTTACTTCTGCTTATCTTTCTTCATAACACATATGAAATGATATAATAAGTAATGACTTACTCATTTTCTGTCTCCCCCATTAAAACAAGTTCCACAAAGCCAGTCTTTGTTTTGTTCACTACCATACCTCAGCTACAAGAGTAATATCGGGCATTTGTTGAATGGATAACTGCACGGATGGGTGGATGAACTATTAGTCCCTAGAGTCCTTCCAATTCTGGCATGCTATGATTAATTCATGGGTTCATGGAACTGGTGAGTATCTCAGAAGTTCAAGTCCAGATGAGCTTAGGTCTAACCTGTCATTTTGGCTCTATTTTTCATATTTGTTTGCCTAAGTAGATCTTCAAAAACCATCTCCAAATGTCACACACACATCCTAACACACAGCTTACTCATATGCACAAATAGACAAATACATATCACTTAATTCAAGAATCATTATGGTATGCTATGTGTGAAACAGAGTACACACACAGTATTTCCTTAGCCTAGAATATTAGGCCTTACACAGTCTAGCTCCAACTTACTTGGATAACTTTAACCCTAACCACACTCCATTCCTGAAATCCTATATTCTGGCTACATTAGGCTGTTTACTCTTTTCTGAAACACACATGTAAGCTTCTGTGTCTTTGTCCTCACTGGTCTCTGCTTAGAACCTACAGACTCTGCTTCACAACTGCCAAATACCTCATATTTCACAATTGTCAAATGTCTCATCTTTCAAGTCCAACTCAAATATCACCTTTTGTGAAGCCTTCCTTGATGTCTCAGGCAGTTAGTGTTCTCCTCCTCCATGTTTCCAAAGTACTCCACATGATTCCATTATAGTGATCAGCACTGTAGTCTACTTTACCTGTCTGTCCTCCTTGACCAACTATGGGCTCCGAAGGCCCTGACCATGAGCTTGCATTCTTCTTATCCCTAAGGACCTATCCCTGTACCTGGCACAAATATTTATCAAATTGGATGTTAACATGGCACTACAACTAAGAACATTTCCTAACCTTCGCTGGCAGACTTGATCAGGTAGTTCTTCCTTCATACTGTCCAAAAGCTGGTTTCCCTAATATTTCTACCCACTAGTATGAACTCCTAAGGAACAGAGAGCCTGAAGAAGAGACTGCTGGAGAAAAGGATGGAAAGAAAGGGGAGAAATAGTCTTTGCAGAACCTTGAATGTCATGCTAATGAGACTGGATTTATTCTAAAGGTTTTATGAGCAGGGAAGTGATAGGAATAAGATCTGTATCTTAAAACCCATGGAGAGAGAAAGGAGGTAATATTTCAGCAGCAAAGACTGGAGGTGGGGAGACAAGTTAGTTGACAGTTAAAATAGTCCCAGTGAGAGAGGATTAAGATCTGGCTTTAGATGGTAGCAGTGGGAATCAGAAGAATGGGCAAAACACGTTCAGAGACAAAACCACATAATGGCAGCAGTTGCCTACTCTACCTGAGCAGAACTCCGTGCTCAAAACAAACTTCCTCCAGATGGAACTCTGTAACCTCTTTGCATCCAAAATGGCCCTGAGGGTAACTAAGAGTAGGGGAAAAGTCTCCTTGCCCAGCGGAAGGAAAACAGGCAAGTCTAGGATTAATAAACATCAAATTCCAGGCCAGTGAGGAGGGCTGTAGGAGAGAGCTCAAGATGTTGCTGATGGCTACTATCTGCAGAAGCTCCAGCAAAGTAGTCAGGTCTGTGCCCTGAGCAGAAAGGTGCCTTCCTGGGTTGGGACAGCTCTAGCTGGCTTCAATACAAGAGGCTCTAATCATTTTCAGTGGTGGTACGTTACGGAAAATTAACCAAAACTTGAAAGTAAGGCAAAAAGATGACTGTTGATCTTTTAAAGTCATGTTGGAACATTTGTTAATATGCATCTGAGAGTCATCTGATTACTCTTGGAGAATGGAATTTTGTTTGACAAATGGTTAGAGCCCAAATGTTTAAAACTCTGCAAAGTTAGGGGGCAGCCCTATGGCCAAGGGCTTCAAGTTCCATGCACTCTGCTTCGGCAACCTGGGTTCGCAGGTTTGGATCCTGGCACAGACCTACTCCACTCATCAGTCACGCTGTGGAGGCATCCCACATACAAAATAGAGGAAGACTGGCACAGATGTTAGCTCAGCGCAAATCTTGCTCAAAAAAAAAAAAAAACCCCTCTGCAAAGTTGGAGGTTAATGTGTAGAAAATTGATATGGTGCACTTTTTGCACGCGATGAAGATTACATTTCTCTGCTTTAAAAAAAGGTTAGCCACAACTAGAAGGACCCACAACTAAGATATACAACTACGTATGGGGGGGGGGGTGGAGAGATAAAGCAGAAAAAAAAAAAAGGTTATGTTTTCATTAGGACGTTAATCAATTTTGGATCTAATTTAGCAATCAAATTTCAGCAATCCTTTTTCCACTAACAACGTAAATCCAGTTTCTCAGCTGTTCTCTTTCTGCTCGTTCCTACATTAATGAGTTGGACAAAACTTGACAAGGGCTCACCATATGTATAAGAATTATGCCCTGACAAAGTACATATATCCATAGGCCTGCCTACTTTACAGGTGCCAGATGCCAGGAGGTAACAGAAGCCTGACATCCAGGCATAGGATGTTAAGTGGAACAGGTGGTAACTTATGAAATGACATAATGACATAAAGCTCAGTGTATCAGAAGGGGCATCACGCTGAGAGTCAGGAGACTTGCCACTAATTCACTCAATTTCACAATTATAAAATGGGCAAGTCGGTCTAGGTCAGTGTTGTTTTACAAACTGTGTTCTTGGGAACCCTGTGGGTTTAAGGTAGATGCCTCAGGGGCTGTCTTTGGTGAGGATAATGGAGAGGCTGAACTGGTAGACTCTGGGCCCCTCGCTGTCACTTCAAACAGAGCAGCTCTGTTTCAGATATCAAAATATACATTTAAATAAAGGGGTCCTCTGTAAACTTGATGACTGTTAGTTAAGGTCCCTTCCCACTCTGATATCCTAAAATTCCATCATTTTATAGCAAATGACCCTGGGGAAAATACAGAGTCAAAAATATCTCCTTTTACCCTATGCCTCAAAATGTATCACTAGAAGAAGGTCTCATTAAGAAGGCCCTAGCAGTTGAGTAGAAATAGGTGAAGGAGGGGACAAGCGGGCAGAGGAAAAAGGGCAGAGACTAAGCGCCTGCCCCTTTTGCAACTGACGATTAGGTGGGGCCCAAGGTCAGGGACAGAACCCTTTGAGGGACTGCTTAGACTCACTGGCCTTATCAAGACTAAGGATTTGGACTCTAGCCTCTGGCTCTACCACATAAAGGCAGGTGTCTTCAGTTTCCTTACAGTAAGATCTCTGCAAGTAAAGTGCTCTGTAAACTGAAAAACAAGTACAGATTTGAGGACCTATTAGAATAATCTTACTCCAAAATCTTTTACATATGTGTCTCCTCTCCTGCCAGGTCCCTAAAGGAGGCTCACCAAGCTTGAGATGTATAGGCCCTTTGTCTTCCCTCCCTGCATTTCAGAGGTGGGCATACAAGTAGGGGCTTATTGCTTGAAATATTGCCCTCATTCAACTTTGAAAATGACAAGTACACTTTTCACTAGGGACTTGGTGTTCCAGGTTGAAGATGGAAACCTGGCCTCTCATTTAATACTCTGGATCTCCGGGTCACATATCTGGGTCCTGGAGAGGTTGGCTTGAGGCAGGGCAGAGCAGAAATTCTTGAGAAAATACACTGAAGGCATGAAAGATATTCTATATTCTCATTATACTAAAGCCATTGAATGTCCCTTCCTGGGCACTCCTGAACACTCTACCTTCCTGGAAAGGCTGAGGCCAGAGAGGCAGTATGGTACTCAGGAAAGAGCTTAGTATACTAAGTGCATGGAGTCTATGGGGTCAGGTGGACCTGAGTTCAAACCCCAGTTCTTTCACAGACTAGGTATGTGACAACAGGCAAATTCATTTACTTCACTGTGCCTCAACTTTTCCGTCTGGAGCTATTAATAACTTAATGAGTTACAAAGATTAAAAGAGACAATCCATTTAAAGTACCTATCACAATACCTGCCACACAGTAGGCACGCAATAAATGTTACTTCCACCAAGAAGGAAAGGACAAATAGCAAAAGACAAGGGAATGTGATTCACATGGCAGGTAGGGAGGACTTGGGGACAAACCTCAGCCAGCAGATCAGAGCTGCGAGTGGCTCACAAATGGGAATGGGCGGATTTGGAGAGTCTGTTGTGCTATGCTAAGAGCATCTGGATCCTGTACCAGCCAAAGCAAACCAAACAGGAGTGCTTATAAAGAGCTTGTTTCTAAAACAAGTACGGGCTGTGTTATTGACACACGCCACAGGGGAATTAAGAAGGCTTTTGGCGGAGATGTTAAGAAAGCTGACCTGCTTTCAGTACTAATCTTTGCTATTACATACATATGGGTACAACTGACCTTGGCTCCAGAGGAGAAGTAAACCCTGGAATGAGACACAAGACACTTCAGTTCTGGTCTGAACTCGACCCTGAGCACGTGACTTCATCTCTCAGGCTTCAGTTTTTTCCTCTCCTCCTCCAAGTAACAATAATTCTGCATATGCCTACTCTATTATCACTAGCCTCATTTTCAGATGATGATATTATGGCTCAGAGAGATTAAGCTAGTACTGGTAGGAATTTGAATTCAAGATCTGCTGTCAAAGCCTTTAGTCTTTCTACCCTGCTGCATTATCTCTCAGTGTTAAATGATGGGGTTGGACCAGGTGGAATAAGGCCTTTCTGAACTTGAAAATTTATGATTGTTAGTGGCCTGAAATTATGGTTTCAAGAGCATTCTAAATACTCTTTGGCTAGACAAAGTCTGGCTAGTTAAGAAGCCTTCTCATATAAATGAAATCCTCAACATCTAGGACAAAAGCTGGGATACAAACACAACTTGAGAGCCAGAAGACAGTGGACAGTGAAATTTAGAAAGCCCTGAAGAGGCCCTTGGAGAATACATCACCTGACTAATTCATTTTACAGATGGGGATACGGAGGCTGCAAAGAGAGAAACAGCTTGACTGCAAACACCAAAAAAATGGCTAATAGAGCACAAACTGGGTCCTATGCCTCTTGGTCTCTCTCATACTTGCTATCTACTCAGTCTCCAACCTTCCAGGCCATTCTGATCTTCTCTTTGATATTTCTTTTCCAAATGCTGGGTTAAACAGGTAGGTCACTGCCCCTGCAGCAAACAAGCAGACACTTCCAACACGTTCTCATTGTAGATAATGGCTCTTTCTTTGTAACTATCCCTGCTGCAGCCTTAAGTAGTACTGAAGCTACTAAGCCTTCTCCTTTGGCCTCCTCTTAACTTTTTTTTTTCCTCTTGACTCTTTGATGCCTTTGAACTACAGATCAATGTGCCTTTTGGAGGCACAGAACTGGAAGAATTATCAGCAATTACAGATCCACTTTCTACCTCATTTCTTCTTTTTAGAGCTGAGGAAACTCAGGCCCAGAGACATTAAACGTTTTCCCAAGGTTGAGTTAGTACAATAGGGTTAAGAGCCTGGGTCACAATACTCACCTTCTACTACAATCTAATACTGAACACATGGTATCAGAATTTATTTCAATCACTGGTGGACGAACACCAATCCAGGCCAGGCATTTTTTTCATCATCTCCTATTAGCATCACAACAACCATACAGACATTATTGTTTCCATTTTGCAGATGAGAAAAGCAAAATTCAGAGAGGTTAGTCCACATAGAAATAAATGTCAGAGCAAGGATTCAAACCTTTGGCTTTAGAGTTTCCTCTGTTTCTCCAGCATCATATGGCTTAAGGTTTCTAAGAATATACAGAATGGTGGGAAAGACGCAGTTAATTAATCTTCCCAAACATCAGTTATACCATAGGTAACTTTCGTCCCTTGTCCTAAGCACTTATTACAGTAACTCTTGACAGATTATGCTAACTGGGGAGATGAGGGGGGCGGGGCAATGAGGGCAGTGGCAGAGAGTGGAGACTCAGATTATAAAAAATGACAATTCAAAAGAAGCAATTTCTGCTTTTGTGTTAATGTGGTCTTTTGTAGGATAGTTCTGTTTTGTTTTGTTTCTGCATCTGCCCCATTGGATCATAAGTCACCTTTATTCATGTTCTACTCATTTCAGGATTCTAGCACCATAGTTGCCGATGGACCTTGGTTTCCTAATCTATTACTGTTTTCCATCTTGGATTTTTGATCTCTTGGCTTTATTCTTAGGCTCAGGACCCTGCCTCTCTGCCAGAGCCAACATCCTTAGAACTGCCCTCCAGCTGATCTGACCTATAGGACCTGTCAGTCCCTCTTCTGTCTGGCCTGCTGCTTCAGAGAGACAGAAAGATCCTCTTTAGTTTTAATGAAAACTGGGGAAGGAAGGAGGGACTCAGAGCCTTTTGCACACTGCTCCTTCCCCCCAGGTGAGCTGGAACTTACTGCTTTCCCGTGACAGCAACCCTGAAGAAAGCCAACTATTTCTGGAACCAAAGTAATAAAATGTGGGCAAAATTCCTGGGTGGGGAGAGAACAGGGACAGCTGCTTCTTATATGAGCTGCTCTGGTGGCCTCCCTCAGATTTTCTCCATAGACTTCTCTAGGAGTCATCAGATGATTACACTGGCAGACAATGAACCATTTGCCTTACTAAGCTACAAAGTCCACTTTGGTCAGACATTCATCTCCACAACTTGAAGGATGATGCACTACTACTGATCCTGGACCTTATCAGACTCTGTCCTAGGTCCCTATCACCATAATCACTAACATTAATAGTCCCTTATATTCGTACAGTATCTAACAGTTTTATATAGCACTGATTTGAAACATGCCTCACAAAGTTGGCTGAGTAGAAACTGTTATTCCTTGTCTATAGATAAGGAAACTAAAGGCTACAAATAAGTACCTAGCAAGCCCAGGCGTTGCTCATTGAGGTAACCTCAATGTTACCTATGAGATCTGCATTTAAGCCTTATTTCTTTAATGGAAACAAATCTCTGCTTAGAATCTCAGTCATGAACAGGCAACAGAGATATTCTACTGGCCTCCAAAGCCATCTGGAAGGCTCTGAAGCCTGTGAGGTGGACAGCTGTCTCCTCCAGCTCTGGCAAAATCTCAGAAGCCTGGAGAGCTCCAGCTTTCCATGTGTTACCTGACTTCCTGCTGCCACCTCCCTCAACTCCCACATGAAGCACACGCCTGCCCACCGGCGACTTAGGACAGGCAGGATCCAGGCTACTCAGCGCCACAGGTCTAGCCCAATCCCCTCTTCATGCTAGTAACGCATTACATTGCAGACCACTTGTCTCTCCCATTGTTTCTGAGTTAGGTCCTCTCTGAGGCTCCAGATACTTCTCCAGAGGCCACTACATCAGGAGCAAACTGACATCCCACAGGTCAGTCAAGCCTGAAGAAGAGTTTTGTATGGGCTGCACAGTGCCTTAAAAAAATGACCTTAGCCTTAAGAGACTAGAAAAAGAAGAGCAAACTAAACTCAAAGCAAGTTTAAGTTAGAAGATAAGATTAAAGTAAGAAATCAATGGACTAGGAAAAACGATGAAACCAAAAGTTGATTCTTTGAAAAGATCAACAAAATTGACAAACCTTTAGTAAGACTAACCATGAAGAAAAGAGAGAAGATACAAATTGCCAAAACCAGGAATAAAAAAGGGTATATCACTACTGACCTTACAGAAGTTAAAAGGATTATAAGTACGTACTATGGACAACTTTAAGCGAAGAAGTTAGACAACTTAAACAAAAATTATCAGAAGTAACTCAAAAAGTAATAGAAAATCTGAGTAGACCTATAACAAAGAAAAATAGACACAGTGAATTAGTAATAAAAAATCTTCAACAGAGAAGCCCAGGCCCACACGACTTCAAGTGGAAGAGGAGGCGGGAACACTCTCCAATCCATTCTCTGAGGCCAGTATTATCCTGATACCAAAACCAGACAAAGACATCACAAGAAAAGAAAACTGCCAACCAATATCCCTCGTGAATACAGACACAAAAATCTTCAACAAACTATTAGCAAACCAAATCCAACACCATATAAAAAGGATATACACTGTGACCAAGTGGGATTTATTCTAGAAACACAAGCTTGGATTAACACCCAAAAATCAATTAATGTACTGCTGCCTTAGTAGAATAAAGGACAAAAACCACACAATAAACAAAATCCAACATCCATCCATAATAAAACTGCTCACTAAACTAGGAACAGAAGGGAACTTAGCCTGATAAAAGTCATCTACAAAAACCCTACGGCTAACGCTGTACTTAATGGTGAAAGACTGAACACTTTCAACCTAAAACTAGGAACAAGGTAAGAATATCTTCTCTCACCAATTCTATTCAACAACGTACTGGAGATCCTAGCCAGTGCAATCAGGCAGAGGGACTTTTTTTTTAATGGGTGTCAGATTATGTCATTCCTCTACTCAAAACTCTCCAGTGGCTTCCTATTCCACTCAAAATAAAGCCCTAAATGATCTGGGTCCCTGTCTACCATTGTGATTTCCTCTCCATACTCTACTCTTCCTCTTGCTCACTTCATCTCTAGCCACACTGGCCTCCTCCTGTGCCTCAAACACAATAAGCATCCTCCTGTTTCAGGGCCTCTGAACTTGCTGAACTCTATGCCTGGAATGTTATTCTCCAAGATATACACACAGCTCACTACTTCAGTTCCTGCATATTTCTGCACAGATTTTATTTTCTCACAGAGGCCTTCTTTCATCATGCAATTCCCTCCCTATTCCCTTGCCTTGCTTTATTTTTCTTCATACGTATACATTTGTTTACCTGTTTTCCTCCACTAGAATTTAAATTACAGAGAGAAAACTATTTTCTTCACTGCTACATTTCAAACACTTAAAACTGTGCCTAGCACATAGTGAACACGCAATAAATACTACATCAATGAATATTTAAAAAGAAAATTTTTGTACAGGAGAATCAATAAAAGGAGAGAGGGGGGGAACCAGTGGCCCAAGAGGCTGAGAAGCACCAAGATTTTAGGTGAAAGGGAAAGAGCCAATGTAGGATAATAGAAAAAACTCAGTTCTCTGGAGCCAGACTCTTCAGGGTTCTAAGCTTGGCTCTTCCAATTACTGCTTGTGTGTCCCTCTCCAAATCTCAGTAATTTATATGAGACTACCACCTACCTCCCAAGCTGCTATGAAAATGAGATCGATTTATGTAGAGTATTGAGTATAGCACCTGATAATAGACACCACAAATAACTAATTTAACATTTTCTGATAAATCTAGCCTTCAAGAGGAACCTAGAACTAGCTTAAAAATTACCTAGCGCCACCTTACTGAAGCACATAGATTTCTGTAGGGTTAGTGCCCCTAAATTAAATGGCCTCCATACTCATTTTAACTTCTTTCTTATCATTCTACTTTCACCCCTCCCTTACTACTAGCTTTCAGCTCTAGCTGCTGTTAATATAGCAGCTCCTCCCCCTTTCTTATATGCTGCTATAAATCTGACTGATGTTCAGAAATCAGATTGCTAAATTGTTATAACAACATGTAAAAACAGCAATAAATTAGTGCTGTGTAAGGGCTTAAGAATGACAATGCTTTGCTTCTTTCTTGCTTTTTAGTTGGGCTCTGGAAAATTGAGGATGTTAGATAAATAAGCTACTATATGGACATCCCTATATTATGCACTTTCTTACATGGAATCATTCATATTTTAAAATAGTCAATAGTTGAACTTCTTCACAGAGCACTTGTTACAAGAACAAGACCCAAGCTTAGCACCCAGGCCGTGGAAAGGCCAGAAGCTACAGAACTTTAGAATAACCAGACAAAAAGAGGTGGCAGCAAGAACCTGGAGATTCAGAAAAGAGGGAAGGTTGACGAGTGTGGATTCCAAGAGCACCAGTTGGGGGACAGACTCCTGTGTGCATTCTCAGGCAGAAAGAGGGAAGAACAGAATGTCTATTGTTACAAACTGTGAAGAGAATGACCAATTTCACTGGCCGACGGCAAGAGAGAGATGGTGGGAAAACTGGAATGACCATGGCCTCTGATAAGATATGAGGCTACAGCATAAGTGCCTTTTTCACTCACAGTTGAAGAGTCGGGTTGGGGGTGAGCAGGGAACCTAGGGCCAAAACAAGAATAGCCTTCCTCTTCTGAGATGACAGTAGGGAACAAAGCAACACCTCAGTGGTGCTAGTCAGTGAGTGCAGACACATGCTGGGGATGGGCTCTTGAAAACTGCTTTAATATCTGTGCTGGCAGTGGCCTTGGAATCAGGCCGTGTGAGTGCATTTAAACCTGCACTCTGCAGCCCACATGCTGCAAATTATAGCTGCCGATGCTGCCTAGCTTTGTCTCTGTGCCCTGGAATTCTTTCCCTTGTGGAAAGCTTGAGCATCGGGTAGGGCCTGCAGAAGAAGAAGGAGAGGGCATGGGAAAAGATTTACAGTGCAAATTTCACGAAAAAAATCCTCCCTTTTACACCTTTGGGGAGGGGGCTGGCATACAGGTCAGGGACTGAGATGCCAGGGATACTTATAATGCTTCCTTCTCACTTTCCCTCATTTTGGTCATGCTGCTTTACAATTTACAAAGCTTTCCAACTTGCATTTCTCATTTGATTCTCTACAACATCCTCCACGATTGGTGTACACATAACAGACACTGACGGTGGAGGGAGGCACTCCAATCTTACAAATAGGTAAATGGAGATTATCCAAGGGCAAATGTCGAAAGAAAATAAAAACCCAGGTTTCTCAACTCCAACCCAGCTCTCCAGGTCCCTATCTTTGCTGGCCAAAGTGTTTATGGCATCCCACACATTACAGATGTTTTCTTCCCCTTCCAGTCTTATTTAGCCTGGGTCTCTGCCTGCTTGAAGGTTCTTCCTATCTTTCAGCCTCTTGGCCCTCTCACTAGAAATGCCATTGCTCAGAAGGGACCCACAACTCCTGCCTGCCCTGCTGGGTCCCTCAAATAAGTGGACCTCCTTCCTGAATCCCTAAGGAGGTCTGTCTTCATAAACTTTGTAAGAAAAATCTGGATCCCAGGGAGATTAGCAGTCTAAGGAAAGCCTGCCAAGTCAGGAAGAAAACTGGTATTTACAGTTAGACTGACCTGGGTTCTGGCATCAGCTTTATGGATTCCTAGGTGTGAACCCTGGGCAAATTATTTCAGATCCTGAGCTTCAATTCCCTCATCTATAAAATGGGGTTTTGTCTAGATGAGATCCACAACATAATTGGTTCTTAATGTGTTGACTTCCCTTCCTGTCTCACCATCTGTGGTCTTCCCTCTAAGCTTCTCCTGACTTCCCCTTCACACAGCATTACTCTATCATTCCAACCTCACCACCGTTCACAATTACATTCTGCAGGACAGCTGAAACTATAGGATTTTCTAAAGCTAACCTATGGGCTTGGTAGGTCACAGTCAAGAATGTCCTTCCAGTCAAGAAATCAAGAAAGTCTCTAAGGGCTATGAGGTCATTTTAAGAGAGCTTGTGGGAGGATGGATTTAGCTGCCAGGCCCAGGATACTCCCCAGCAGAAAGCAGCTGGCAGAAGCCAGAAGGAACTTAAGTAAACCTGCTTTGCCTTATTCATGGCGAATGATCCCAGACCATCTCTTCCCAGTACAGGAGGCTGCCTATGCCAATCTTAGACATGGAGTAGGAGAGCAATCACTTGTAAGTTATCTATACTAAGGGCAAAAATATGCCCCCAACTAGTTACCCTGTATCTTGGTCTGAGTTTGCCCAGGCACCCTTACTCACCAGTACCGAGGCTGAGCTCAGCCAGCGATTTCCTCTTTTGGGTTACAGGGTCAGCACCTCTGGGAACAGGGCTCACCTATAAGAGAGAGAGAAGTCAGGGTTCTGCTCAAAACAGGCACAAACTTAGGTCAGTGCAGGCATTTTAAAGTTCCTGCCTTCACATGCCTGCATCCTAGCAAAAGACAAGTTAATAATTAAATATATAACTTCACGTCATGCTAAGTGCTATAAAGAAAAATAAAGCAGAGTAAGGGAAGAAAGAATGACAAGGAGTGAGAATGAGGTCTATTTTAGATAAAATGGTCAGGGACAGCTTCTCCAAGGGGTGACTACTGGACAAAGACCTGAATGAAGTGAAGGGTAAGATCTGAAAAGATCTGAGGGAAGAGTGTTTCAGAGAGGGAGAATAGCAAGTACAAAGGCCTTAGGCAAAATAAGCTTGTTATGCTTAAGGAACAAGAAAGTCAATATACCTAGAATGTAGTACTGGAAGAATGAGATGCTAGATATACGTGGAAGAATTAATTATACTCTCTATTTTACAAATGAGAAAACTGAGGTTCAGAGGTTAGGTGACTTGCCCAAGATCAAAGGAAGTCAGTGGCAGAACTGGGAACAGAACTAGGGTCTTCTGGACAACTCTAACTCTGTCTCACTCCTGGGTCAAGTTCCTCTAGGCTTAGATAACCTGAAACCCAGGTGCAACAAACTTTCAAACACTCTGAGATTGGTTTCAGGTTTCTCCCCTCACCCCCTCCTCTGTTGGGTGAGGATGGCTGAACAACAGAGAAACTCCTATTTATTATCTGCAATGTGGGATAAAGGTGTCTCTGGGGCAAGGAGAATAATAGTACATGCCAGGCAGTTGCAAACCCTTTAGTTGTATTAACTCATTTAATCTTTATGACAATCTTGTAAGGACTGGTGTGGTGGTGTATTCCCCATTTTACTAGTGAGGAAACTGAGGCACAGAAGTTAAGTAAATTTGCACAAGTCACATAGCTAATAGATGGTAGAGCTAGAACTTGAACCCAGGGAGTCCAACCTCGAGGACTTGCCCTCTTAACCACACACTATACTACTTCTCAAAAACAGAAGAAAAAAGACCAGAAACATGTTCTCTAGTCCTAGCTGACATGGCTGAGAGTCCCCATTCATACCCAAGCCTGAGATCCTCTCCACCTACTTGTAGTCCAGCCTTTTTACTGAATACCAGTTGAAAGACTCCTGAGCCAAGTAGTTCCAGAGGCTTCTCTAATCTCTAGCTACTGTGATGACAAAGCTATGATGGTAACCACAATAGCCATTTAAATAGCCACTAACATTCAATGAACACTTGAAAATAGACTAGGTACCGGGGCTAAGCACCTTACATGCACATCTTATTTGAGAGACACAATGACAGTTGCTCTAAGACACTGGTGGAGAGATGGGGCAGGGGGTGGGGAGGCCACCAGGCCTGGAACAAAGCAGCAAACACATGGAACTGAAGGATCTCTACAGGCCCAGGTCAAAGGAAAAAGGCAGAGGCACTAGGGGGTGAGTGGTAAGGGAAATGGACTATCAGCACCCTCACATTCAACATGTCAACAAACTGAACTCATCTCCTATTTCCTAGCCTACATGATTCAGTAAATAGTATAACTATTCTCACAAGTATTTAGACTCCAAATGTTCATGCTTTCTAACCCCCACTTCCCTCATTTCCACAATTGACAAGTTTCTACATCCAAACCATTCCTTATTGCCTACTGTGTCAACTTCCTCTTGGTTCAGGATCTCGTTATCTCTTGCCTGCACTGTTGGAATATTTCTTAAAATTTATTGACAAGAACAGATCGTTATAGTAGCCTCTTCCCTAGTCTCTCTTTCATGAGTCTCCCCCAGCCCAGCCTGCTCCAATCACCTGGCCCACACTGCTAGACTAATGTTCCTAATGCCACTCCCCTGCTCAAAAAACTGTCATGGCTCCCAGTCACCTCAGCCTCCCTCTCTAGGTATGCCATGATCTGCCTGCCTTACCTCTACTGTGGGTTTTCCAGTATTCCCACAGTTTTGTCTAAGCTGTTGTCTGATCTGGACTGCCTGGTCTTCGTTTGTACAGATTCAAATTCTTCTTAATCTTCAAAGGCTAGCAAATTGATGAAGTCATCCCAAACCCTTTCTCACCACCCTCTCTGTCATGTTCCTGAAACATCTCTGGCAGTGACTATATCCAGCTCTGCCCTCACCATCAACTAAGGTTTCAAAACTACACTTCTCCTGTTCCTTCTTTTAAAGATTCCTACTGCTTCCGGAGAATGGAGACCTAGTCAGCTAAGATTTGTGTTCTCATTCCTGCTACTCTTATCTTACTCTGGATCTATCTCCTAACAAGAGATCTGAATGCTATCTGAGCCTCGGACTCCTCGGCTACGAAATGGGGATATAATTCCCATCCTGCCTACAATATAGGCATTTTGTGAAAACAATGTGATAGGAAAGGAAAGGGGAAGAGTTAGGATGGGAGACTCCCAGGCAGTTCTTTAAGAGTTCTGTCAGCTGGAAAACACTGCGTATATATACAAGCCTTCTATGCAATCAATCAAAAAGTATTTCCTGAGCCTAGCTGGTCATGGTCACAGCTCTGGGCTAGGGGTTATAGAGGATGCAGGGATGAATGAGAACAGTCCTTAACCTTAGACTCCTTGCAGCCCAGAGTGGGACTCTGTCAATTTTCTGCAAAGGACTACTAACAATATTAGGCAGCCTCTAACAGTTCAAAGAGTGCTATGTATTGTAAAAGTGGAGAAAGAAATCAGTCTGACCAGAGGTGGCCTCAGAAGCTTCACGGAAGGAGCAGGACTTAAGCCATGCCTTAATGCAGGGTAACAGAAAGACATGGGCTACTACGCACCAGGCACTGGGCTAGGTGTTATGCTGTTAACCCTCGTAATACCCTGTGAAGCAGGTGATGCCATGCCCATTTTATAGCCAAGGTAACTGAAGATGAGTGACGCTAAGTTTGCCATTCAAGGTCAAACAACTAGTAAGTAGCAGAGGTAGGATTTGAACCTAGGTCCACTTTACTTTACTCTAAAGCCTTAGTGTGTGCTTACTTACTTCATGGTCTGCCTTACTTCATTGCAGCAACATGAAAGGAGAACCAGATAAATTCTAAAATTCTTTCTTCCTCAAAACCCAATGATTTGAATGAGGGGGCAGTAGGGAGGAGGTTTACTGCTGTTATGTCTTCCCCATAAGACTGATCTTACAGGAGGTTGATGTCTTATTAACCAGAATAGCCCAAGTATGTGACACAAAGCCTGGCAGGTAGGAGACACTAAGTATTTGGGGAACATGTGAGTGAATAAATGGATGACTAAACACCTGCACCATCAACCTCTGTTCTGAGGTCTACAAGTAAGGTCCAAAATCTCAAGCTCCATGCTCTGACTCTCAGCCTCAGCATCTATAATACCAACTATCTACTACTCTGTTGGCTGAAGGTACCCTTTTCCCATTTTTGTTTTCAAGAGTTAGGAAAGCAGTGAAGAGAGAAAAGGATAAAAAAGGAAGTTGGGAGCTTAACAGAGAAAAGAGAGAAAGAGGAAAGGGATGAAAGGAGAGACAGTAAGGAAGGAGACAAAAAGGAACGGGATGCTTGGGCAGGACTGAAAGGTCTGAGGCCAAGACTTTGGGAGAGGTTTCTTTTTCCTTCTGGTTCCAGAACCAAGGATTATTTTTTAAGAGCAGCAGCAGGAATTTCTCTTCATAAATTTTAAATGAAGGGAACCTACTTGCCCAAACCCCAGACCAAATCTATCAGAGGAGGTAAAGTGAAGCTCCTCAGGGCTCCCATCCTCAGTTCTCACCACCGTCCTGCCACAGCCCAACCCTTGCCTGGTTTGGGCTGAAGTCTGCAGTGGTCAAAGACATGCACGTTCTTCCCCTATTCCTCTCCTCCTTTTACAAGAGTCACTCCAGGCTAATAAGCCCTGGGAGTCTAACCTTCTTTATGCATAAGGGACACTAACATGACATCCCTGGACCCTTCCCCACAGCTCCCTGTCATGAAAACTTTGTCGAACCCTAAGGGGAAAGTGTTTCTCCCTGTCTGCTGAATTCCTCAAATGTGTATTAATAAACTGGGGTAAATATGTGGATGGAGGAGGCAAGGTCCCTTCAGAACTCGCAAGATCCTGGGTCCTAAATACAGCTCAACCCTCTTTATGTCTGATCTGCATATTATACACATATATCTTTCCTTCTTACTAAATTAGTAGAGAGCACTGGGCTGAGAGTCAGAAAACCTAAAGGCTAGTTCCAGTTCTACCTCTAATTCACCATATGACCTTGGACAAGTCATTTTACTTTCCTGGACCTTAGTTTCCATACCTATAAATTGAGAGTGACAGCATCTGCTCTTCTGAAGGATCTTCTGATGAATCAAACAAGATTGACAAGAAGTTTAACTGCTTGAATCTAGTTGGTTTGACATGAACAGTAAAGAAGGAATGAGGGGAGGGTCTCTAAAGAAAAAAAAAAAAAAGAGGGCTGTACCACCTTTCAGTTGAAGGGATCTGCTCTAAATGAAAGAATTAGGAAGAGCTGTGGCTAACAATGTCACTGTCTGTACCTCCATCAAAAGACAGTCAGGCAACAACCGAGACTAAAAAAGCTCAAGAACTACATTCACACAAATCCCAACAAGTCCAAGTAGAGAGAAAATAAGAACCACTATAAGTCACATGTTGCTCAGGAAAAGAAAAAGAAAGTAATAATGACCAATTTAGTGATCATTAGTTAACACGCAGGCTCTAGAATCAGAAACCTCGGTCTGAATCCCAGCTCTGTCTCTTACTGGCTTCATGAGCTTGTGCCTCAGTTTTCCACATTTGTTTAAAAAAGGTTCCCACTTCATAAATGTGTTCTTGGGAGAAATAAATGAGACAGCATGGGAAAGCCCTTAGAGCTTGGGACCTGGCATAAGTGACTCAATGATAGGTGGTATTATTGTTCCATTTAAATACCACAAAAGGATGAATCGGAAGCAATAAAAAGGCCTAGAAGAAAGGAAAGACATGTACGTTTGCATTCTTATGTATCATTCCCGATGCCCAAAGCCTTAATTATTCTCATTTATTCCTAAAAACCTTTTGAAGTCAATAGAATTATCCCCATCTTACAACAGGAAACTGAGCCTCAGAGAAGCAAAGCAACTTGTCTAAAACCATACAGTTGGGAAACTGAACTTACCGGAACCCTGGTCTGACTGTGTTCTTTCTACTATATACCTTGCACTTTCTCGTGTTCAAAAATAAGGAGCGTCCCGCATATTAAAGCAGGCACCAATAATCAACTTTTAGGAAATGAACCAAATTCTCCCATTTTACACTTAAGGAAGCAACTGTTGGTTTTGCATGCCTGGGGAAAAGATGGGCAGGGGTGGAATGCAAGTGCACCAACAAGTTCCAGAGTTGTAGACTTGACTCACCAGGCCCTAACAAGGGGCTCTCGGCCCATTGTTGCAGTTAAGAGAGGAGACAGGGCCTTTTGTCAAACTGGATACCACACCCTAAAGGACAAGATGTTCTACGACTGTAACAAACAGGCAAGAAGCCATAAGAGGTACATGGGCTGAATTCAAATACCTGATCAAAACACCTTATACTGGGTACACCTTCACAAGAATGAGCATGTACAATGCCCTGGGTGTGTACACTGTCCCTATTTCTGGGAAGGACTTTACTGTGGCCCAGATGACTGCAAGTTAGTCTGAAAAGAAGTACGCCTTCTCCTGGGCCAGGCTATTATTTTGGAGCATTCCATCAAAAAAATAATAGGGAAGGGCCGACCCAGTGGTGTAGTGGTTAACTTCACAAGCTCTGCTTCAGTGGCCCAGGGTTTGCAGGTTTGGATCCCAGGCACAGACCTACACATTGCTTATCAAGCCATGCTGTGGCAGGCATCCCGCATATAAAACAGAGGAAGATGGGCACAAATGTTAGCTCAGGGCCAATCTTCCTCAGCAAAAAGAGGACTGGTGGCAGATGATAGCTCAGGGCTAATCTTCCTCATCAAAAATAGTAGCAATTATAACAGGGAAATGGTTGTACAGGAGTATATAGAAACTGGGAATTTACAGCTGGCAACTAGGGGGAAAGAGCCAGGAAGTGAATTAAGAGAAAATTTGGGGAAGAAATGGGGCCTGGAAAAAGTCAAAGGCTTTTGGTAGGGTGGAGCCAAGCAAAAGGCCTGGGACAAGAGAAAGGGAGGGCTTCAGGGGACTAAGGAGAGATTTAGACAGAAGAAATTATCTCCTACATTTGTAAAACAAATTTTTTAAAAATAGCACGTCCCTACAGAATCCTTGCTGTTTAGAGCAATCTCCAGGGCCTGCAGGAAGACTGACTGAAAGAGGTATTACTCAAGTGCTATCTTCCTCGGGAGAGGGGAAGAAAAATGGAAACTGGGTTCTCTAGGCCTCCAGGGTGGCAACCAAAGAAAGTGAGCAGCCGCAGAGGATAATCATAGCACAGCAGCTCCAGGATCAATCAGGCAGAGCTTACCTGCAGGTGGCCTCAGACCCACTTCTGCTACAACCAGCACTCGAGGGTACACAGCACAACTGCCCACATCCAGCAGGGAGTACAAGATTGGCCACAGAGCAAATAGCCCTGGTTCCATGAGCCACACTTGCCAATCTATCTGTTAGTTCTGTTCCAGCTGCCCTCTAACCTCTTGGCCTGAAAACTCTAATTGCCTCAATCCTTGTGAGGCCTGCTTTTCCCAGCCTTGGCCAAACCCCACAGTCTTGCAGTTCTACCAGATTCTTCCTTCTCACAAGGATATCTGACCTTGACTCTTGTGACCTGCTCTACTGTTTGGTTGCCTAGGCCCTGGCATAATAAACTAACTGGCTGTGTTGCCGTAGGGGTTCCACAGATGACCTCACAAAATAATAAAAATGGTCACAAAATGGCTCAGTAAAACCCTCCTCTACTCCCCAACAAAGACAGGTGTCAGGATGCCCAGTATGTCGCAAAAGGAGGCCGTGGAGGGCAGCTGGTTTCTTAATGATAGGTAACATTAGGGTTTTTGAGCGCAATCCATGTCCATGTATGAGAACATTATACATGCCGTAAATGATGAAACTCAATCCAAGAAGTCTCTAGGCTGCCTGTAGGAATGTCCAGAGAATACAACAGACATGCAAGACAATTATTCTTGCCTCTGCATTTTCTGGGCAGCCAACAGCATTTCTCTTTTCTCAGCTGAAGCTGTCTCGTTTTCCCCTCCTCCTTCCCTAGAAGAACCAAGCCCACAGGAAACATCAAGGGAGGCACAAGTAATTATTGTTTTCTTTTCTCCATGCTAATGAGACAGTTGGATGGTTCCCCTTCCCTTTCCTAAGTACGAAGCAAGAATCTAAGGCTTTGTAATCTGTAACCAACACACCAAAGCTTAGGCCAGACAGTGCTCTGCAACTGAACTGTGTAGAAGACAGCTTTCTGTCCCTGATTAGACCAGAGCTGGAAGAGGCCCTATCACTTTACTGAAGAAGTGGTAAAACCAGAGTGGGGAAGAGGACCTGTCCCAAGTCACAGAAGAAAGTCAGCGGCAGGGCCAGCAGTCTCCTTATACCCAATCAGGGCACTTCCCACATCATCCAGACTTCCTACAGTACAGAATGACTTTGGAGGTGTCCTAAATGTGGAGCCTGGAACTGTTAAGTTTCAAGTTCACATATCGGTTTTTGAATAGGTATTTTAAAAGCAATGACAATGCTCTGCACATGCGGCCTCAGCCCAAGAACTCCGGTTCCGGAGTGGAAGGCCAGGACCTGAGAGATAATGCCAATTTTACCCAAAAATTAAAATCAGAATTAGATGCTCAGGCAAAAAAAGAATCTGTGGATTTTAAATTCAGCTCAGTTATGTGAGAACTGTAGATACCAAGGGCAGGGTCCGGAGTCAGCCTTAAGAATGAACATCAGGTCTGGTGGATAAACGAGCTCCTGAGTAAAGGATACTACAACATCAGTCTGCTAGTCCAATCCCTGCATTTCAAAGATGAAGAAATTGAATCTAGCACTATCGGGGGCTTCATAGGAGAGGACTCAAGGTGAAGCAACAGAACTGAAAGATGCTAGAGCTCAGAGCTAGCCACAGCCTGCCCGCCTAAAAGAAGACAATCTCTGGAAAAAGAAGCCAGCATTTGCAAAGGCTGTGCTGAGAATAAAATGGTTAAGTTTTTTTAAGACGGAATAATTTGTAGAATCTAATATGGCATATTTTTTTAACCTGAAGACTGGCTCCTGTCAGCCTCTAAAATCTCTTCCCTCTGTCTGTCCTAGCTCTATCATTTCAGGTGGGATTCAGCAACTCAAATCCAGTCCTCAAACTAATTCTGACTCCAGGCAGGAGATATTTAAAATAGCCTTAGCCCTAATTCCTATCCCCTACCCACAGGGCCTGGATATCAACCCTTCCTCCCTGTTCTGTACCACAGAGTTGACTGTGGGGCTCCTTGTGGCATTCCAACATACTGCCAGTGCTGAACACCAGGCTTCGTGTTCTAGAGGGCAAAAAATCATGTGCTCTATTTTATAAATGGGCCCAGGTCCACATGAGAGCCCCTGCCTTAGTCACTGGCCTGACACCTCAGGCCCTCTAAGGACTAAAGCCCCAGGTCTGAACCCAAGGCCAGGCCTCCCCACCAGTGGCCATTCTCCAGAGACTGCCTGCCAGCCTGGACTTGCACTTGAGTTTGCCACTCTGCCCACCCTTCTGCAGAGAAGGCAGCATGGTACAGTAGAAACAGCGTGTAGACTGACCTGGATTTGAGCCTTGGCTCTGCTGCCTACACTGCATCCTTAAGCAGTGTTACTTAACTGCTCTCATGTATCCTCTTAGAACTTTGCTCACTCTGATTACTCGTCTGTGTCTTTTACCATTCTCCCCTACTTGGGAACAGGGAATAGTTAGTTGTTTCCCTGTATCCTCAATGAGTCAGTTACTGTCTACTGAATGATCCTGTAAAACTAAGTTCCCACATCTGTAACAGAGGGATATCACCTATCTCAGAATTATGAGATAAATGAAAGAAAAGTATGTAAATTGCTTCAATCAGTACCTGGCCCTTTTTCCTCTACTGTATCATGGATGCCCAGGGCCAAGTGTTTTCCTGTACTGAACTAGACTGCCCATCCTAGAGACATCATGCCTTGCTGAACCTCTAGGATCAGCTGAACCTGACCCCCAGGATTTGTTCCACTCCAGTAATTAGACTGAGTGCCAACTCCTGGAACCCCGCCAGTAAAAACAGCTAGAGATATGACTACTCTCTTCACAAAGGTAGTAAATTTCAAGAAAAGAGGCGTGGGCATATAGTAATATTCTAGATTTAAAGGAGTGGGGAATATGGGGGGAAAGAAAAAAGAGAAAAGGCTGTGATCCGAAGTTGGGGTCTTAGAGAAGAAATCCGAAATTCCAAGGAGCGGCTAAAGTCATTTGTACTGGAGCCTACAGAAGGGCCAGAAACATGAAACAAATTGGCTGAGGTCACACAGTAAGCTGAAGGGAGAAACGAGTTTGCAACTGACCACTGTGGCCTCTTCATCTAGTGGTTTTTCTGTCCTACAGGCTAGATAGATGCAATGTTCTAGGAAGAAGAGTGAGGCATAGGGAGTTCAGTGTAGTGGCACGGAGAGACACACAAGGGATGTCAAGTGGTACTTACGCAGTTTCTGGCTGGGAAAAGTGATTGGGAAATACATCCAGCCTTTAGTTTTGCAGGGGCCTAATATGCTCTGGAAGTTGAAGGGTAGAAATAAGTTCAACCTGGCCAGAACAAATGCCAGCACTTAGGGGAGGGGGAGAGTACAGGGCGTCCTCAAAGCATCATGAGCCCCCTCTCCCACAACACCAGCTGCTCCGGGTGTTCAAAAGCTTCCGCCCACCTATCTCCAACTTCCCAATTCAAACTATGTTCCAGGTTTTCTAGGATATTTGTCTTTCCCATTAGATGGTCCTCAGACTTATAAACTGGGGGTGAAGTATACTGAAGTGGCAGAATAAGAGCTCTGCGACATGAGGAAGAACCTGATTGAGTCTCTTCTTTTTTCACTTGAACTTCTGCAAAGTTAAATGATTTGCCCAAGGTCACACAGATAATAAGGGCAAATCAGGACTTGACTACATCCTGTGTTTTTTTTTGTGACCATGGTGACTTTCAGCAAATTTGACCATTACAAAGTTTTGAGAGGTAGGTAGGGCAGGCATTCTCCACTAAATCATGCTGTCCCTTCTGAAAAGTCTCATTTGACAAACCTCCGATCCACTTCAGGCCTAGTCCTGACATTTATCTTTTCTTAGAAAACTTTCATAATTACCTTCTAACTCAGAGGTCAGCAAACTTTCTGTACGTGGCCAGACAGTATTTTAGGCTTTATGGGCTATAAGAGTCTCTAGTATTCAACTCTGCCACTGTAGTATGAAAGCAGTCCATAGATGAATAAACAAGTGTGGCTGTATTCCAGTATAACTTTATGAAAAGCAGCAGCAGACTGGATTCAGCCCACAGGCCACTGTCTGCTGACACCTATTCTAACCTATTGTCTCAAACATCCTGTCTCCCATCATACGCATTCATATCACAGTCCTGTACCCTCAATGCATCCCCTCTGCCTACAGGATAAAGTTTAATCTCTACCCTCATCCTCTACCAAATCCTTCCCTGCACACTATACTCCAACCACAGTGGGCTATCACCTGGCAACTTCCTACCTTTCCCCATGCTGTTCCCTAACACCTGCAATGCCCTCTCCATTTCTCCGCCAATATTACCTATTCAGGGACAAGCTCAAATGCCAACACCTGTGAGAAGTCTTTGCTTGTTCTGCCTTACAAAATAAGTCATATATATGGCTGTCAGTCACCCACCACTGCCTCTCCACTCCCCCACAATTCTAAGCTTCTCAGGGGCAGGGATTGTGTCTTATTCAACTCTGTATCCCTTGCAGTACTTAACATAGCACCCAGTGTCTGCTGACTGAACAGGCATTTAGGCTGAGAGGAGGCCACTAGAACATGGGGAACTTTGATTCTAACAGAACCATGAGATGACTCACAGCATCAATGAAGCCTTTAGTCTGCTTCTAGGGCTGCCCTCTCTCCCTCCCCATCATGTTTCTTGGGGCTGGCCAGGTAACTAGTTAATGTAGGGGCCAAGACCAGGCATTTCATTAGGTGGCTCTAGTCTGTGCTGAGATATGCGAAGGAAGAGGAATCCTATTTTCAGAGCTCCTTGTCCCTGACCTCAAACTGTATCCTTAATACCAGCCATAAACTGATCCCAAATCCAGATTTAGCCCTAGATCAACAGACAGCCCTCTAGCACAGATCCTTGGTCACCAAAGGCAAGGGATTTCACTCAGGGAAAGGCTAAGGGCGTGAAGTCTGACCTAAAAGGAAGAAAGAACTCAAAGATATGTGGTAAGAATCACGAGGAGCATCACCTCTGGATGCAAAGGGATCTCTACTGAGATTAAGGGTCCTGGGCAAGCCTGTAGCCCACAAGTATGGCTATCTCAGCTTGGGGAAGATATGAGGCCAAAGACTAAATTGCTGATGGGGAAAAACAAAACAAACACACAAAAGAATTTTTCTCCTAAGCCCAGAACAGAACAACATTCCATCTGGGTAAGTGAGCTCGTCACAGGCATGGGGTACTTAGCATATCTGCCATTTCAGGATTACGGCTGTCAAGTTTTAATTAGGGTAATTAGAGTTAAAAATGTAATTTCATTTCAGGGGTATTTTGAATAGATTCCATTAATTTCTTTTTTAAAAAGAACACAGAAAGGAGGGGCAGGCTGAGTGGAGCAGAAAATTTTGCCAACAGAGAAGCAAAGCCATGTGCCTGGGCCAGACGAGGTTTCAAACCACTGGCAAGAACCCCCAGCACCTCTGCAGTCTTAGACCAGAGGACAGAGGGCTGCTGCTCTTCAGCTTTCCTCCCTTGGTTTCCTCCCTGAAACTACCTTTCAGTCTGTACCTGCTAATAAACCCACCTCCTCCCCACCTGCTGCTGGTGTTTCTGCCATTCAATGGCTACTATTACAGCCCTAAGTCTAGGGCTGTCAATCTGATTTGCTACCTGTTAGGGAGTGCTCTAACGTCCACCCCTTTATCAAGAGTTCCTGGAGACATCTGTTCTAGTTCCCTGGTCTAGAGTGCCCTCCTTGCCTTGCCTGCCTCAACTCTTATTCCTCCTTCAAAGCACAGATCAAAGTTACCTCCCCCAGGAAAGCCCACCTTCACACCTCTGTGATCAGAGTCCCTTGCACATGCCTCTAGTAAGGCACACACATAGAACACTGTGGTTTGTTTCCTTATTTGACTCCAATGCTAGATTGTGAGGTCTTTCAGGGCAGAGACTGAGTCTTCATCAGGGAATCCTTAGCACTAGCACAAGCCCTGACACACAGGAGATACTCAATAAATACTGGCTGAGTGACCAACTACAGGGGGAATTTGGTCTGACTATACTGGTAGCTGAACATGCTAAGCCCTTAGGTTCTACAATGCCTAGAAACATCCAGTTATGGAATCCCTTCCCCCTCCCCGCACAGGGCCAGTTCAGAAACCTGACTCTGCACTCCATGCAGGAGGAAGCCCTCCCATTGATCCCAAATGATGACTGATCTCTCCCATTAGAACCTGTTCACGCTTTAGGTCCTTGGAAAAGAAATGAGACAGCAAAAGCAAGCAGAGCATCTCCCCCCATCCTCCTCACCACTGATTTTAAAGAATTTCCCCCAGTCTTCGAAGAGCTTGAGGGAGAGGGCTTGAGCTCCAGTTCAGCCTGTAGAAGGGTAAGGGACAGCCATCGTAGAACACAATTCATCAGCTTGGAATCAGTGTTGCAAACACTCAGAAATGTTGTAGAGTAATACAACAGAGAACATGCTACATGACACAGGGCAGCCAAGTCACTGCACTTCTCTGAGCTTGTTTCCTTTTCCAACCTATCCCAGTAGATTGTTACAGGAAATAAACACACAAAGTGGTTTAACCCAATATTTAACACTTAGTACGTATTCAGTAAGTGATTTTTCCACCTGAGGAGGGGGCCTGTACTAGGTACCAATCATCATACTATGCATGAGTTTATAAAGGTGAGAAAAACATATCAAAAGTAGATACAAGTTAACCATTTCCCCATTTGCTCAGGACAGCCCTGCCTGCTGGTCCCAGGGGAAGAGGGCTATACCAGAACTGTTGGGTTGACAAGTGTAACCAGTTCCATTTCATGATAATCAGAGTCTCCCCAGCTAGGAGCACTCCTCAGGTCTCCTCCCAGGCTCCCCACACCTGGCTGCAGGCCCATATCGATGCATTTCTAATGAGGAGCTGTGTCAGTGCTTCCCACAAAAGGTCAGGGCTTGGGTGCCTCTGCTGCCTCTGGCCAAAGCCTGAAATGCCCTGCCCAGGATAGACCCAGAGAACTGACACTTGTGGTAGAAAAGGATCCCAGACTGAACTCACCATACAGCAGCACGAAATTTTAGAGCTGAAGGGCTGCCTTATAAGCACAAGCTTTGTTACATTACAGTTGAGAAAGCTGAGGTCCAGAAAAGAAAACTTGTCCATGATGGTACACAAAGATAATGCAGATCTTCTTACTTGTAGTTCTTTCCTCGCAATAAGTGTTCCCCAAGCAGGCTATACAACAAAAGAACTCAGGGAACTGATTAAACATAGTTTTCTAGGCCCCACCCCAGACAGTCTGATTTGGAACATATGCAGTAGGTCTGGCTCTTTTGCTAAGTATATGATCATCTTCCAATAGAAATGAGCCCTGAAATCACAACATTGGGTTCGGACCTAGGTTCAAATCTACCTTGGGTCATAAGAGTGTCATTTAGAAGCAACCCACTATTGCCTGATCCAGCCTCCCTCCACCCCCACCATAACAGGGTTATTCTAGGGGCCTTAGTTGAAGGATCTGTCATAAACGGTTCAGACTTCCTAACAGTCCACTTCGGCAATCAGCAAAGTCATTTCCTTTCAAAACTAGTCTCAAAATAAACTGTCTCTTTTAAAGATTAGAAATACTTATGGAGAGGCGTGTAAGGAATAGTGGGAGATGGTGTGATACTCAAGTGCAGGACCTGGGGTGGGGGCAGATGTCAGTATCTGCATGTAAGGTAGGACTTGTGTGGATATGTAAGGGAGTGGACAGCATGGTGTCTGAGACAGGCTGGCAGATACTTTCTTAGCATACACAATTCTGGGTATCTGGGCAGAAAACAGTGGGAGCGGGGGTATAGGAGGATAAACGTGTGGGTACACGGCAGGAGGAGGAAGTAGATAACTTGAAGGTGTAAGGGAGACAGTATGGATGTGTGTGGAAGAGAAGAAATGTGTGTACCTTTATGACTCAATTGTGTGTGTATGTGTTGCAAAGCACAGAAACCCGCAGGGATAGGAAGGAGTGTGTGTGTGTGTCCGTGTAGCCTAGACATCTTTATGTGTGAGAAAACAGATTCATAAGCATTTCTGACTCATCCAGCCCTGGCTTTGCCTGAAGGCTCATACCACTCAAGGGCAGGCCTGTCTGCAGAAACTTCTCATTAAAATTGACATTCTGACAACTACTAAAAAAAATAAAATGATAACGACACCCCCAGCATCGTGGGAGGTTTAAAAAAGTCAATGCCAGTAAAACATAAGAGACAGATGAGAAGCAATTATGCCACAATTACTTCTCAGCTTCACAAGGGGAGGTGTTACT